>NW_004444003.1:12577846-12582347 GCF_000243295.1 Trichechus manatus latirostris | reverse complement strand
AATAAAATATTAAAAAAAAAAAAATAAAAAAATAACACAATAGCCTCAGTAAAGCCAGGATAACTGTCACGATAATTTCCCAGCACACCTGTCACACGGTCAACTTGCTTTTATTATTGCCTTAAGGTAACACGAATCCCTAGCCCTTTTGTCTATTATAATATTTTATTTCCCTCAGCAGGCTTTTCATGTCTGGGACACTTCAGTTTCACATGCATTTGTAGATTACTCTTAATATAGGTCATTGTGGTGAAAAAAATGGAGGAAAAAAAAAAAAAAAGACAAGTAAAAAGTCAGCTCCATCATGGCTTTACAGTGTTGTGGTTCAATCGGAAGCTTGGGGCATTAACTTTATCTGATTGTTATTTTGTTCTAATCATTTTTCACATGTTGACCCAGAACAAAATTAACCTGGCTTTTCCCACTTGTCTTTTCCCAACCTCAGCTTGACAAATTGCACACAGCTGCCCATCGGAATCCACTTCTCTGGCCATGGAGGGAGAAGCAGTATCTAAGCCAGGGATTCTCAACTCTCTTGGGTCATTCATCAGCAAATGTTTTCCAATGTCCCCTTCACTCTTCTGAAATGAAATTATAGATAAATGAACTACCTTCATACAGACTACCTCATTTTCTCCAGCTTGACAGTCTGTTACTTTGTCTTGGCAAGTTATTTCACATTTAATTAAGGTTATTTCCCCCCTTGTTTCATCATATTCAAGTAAGTCTGGTCTAATTTAGAAGCATTAATAAGCTGGGCCTTATTTTAAATACAGTACCTGAAGAATTTCTAGTTGTATGATGAGTCAGCATAGTAGCTACAAGTCAGGGGAAACAGCTCGTATCACAAAATCCTACCACATGTCATGGCCTACTTCAGACTCTAGGACATAATGTTGTTGATAATTGCTGTCAAGTTGGCTCTGAATCATGGCATTGCCTGGTCCTGAGCCATCTTCATGATTGTTGGCATGTTTGAGTCCATTGCTGCAGCCCTGTTTATTCTGAGTGCCTTCCAGGTTAGGGGGCTCATCTTCTAGCACTATATGGGCAATGTTCTGTTGGGATCCTTAGGGTTTTCAGTGGCTTATTTTTGGAAGAAGATCATTGGGCCTTTCTGCTAGTCAGTCTGTCTTAGTCTGGAAGCTCCAGTGAGACCTATCTACCATGGGTGATTCGAGTGGTATTTGAAGCACCAATGGCATAGCTTCCAGCATCACAGCAACATGCCAGCCACCATAGTGTGACAAACTGACAAACGACATAATAGGTGACAGGAAATAGAGAACTGATTGGAAAAAGAAACAGTAATACAATAAGCTATAGACAAACTGAGTGGTGGACTTTTGGTGGCAAAATCAAAGTCAAAGTGAAAACTGCATAGCCCCTATCCTATACTTTTAATCACTAATTTTGCAGCATGGGTTTCTTATTGTGCTACAAACATTTTTTTGAAAAGACATGAGATGCAATAATATGAAATACTATTGAAACAACCTTAATATAATAACACTGACTTCCTTCTATATTGCTAAGTATGCCAGAGGGTTTTTGTTTCAATGTGTTACTATTTCGATGTGATCTGTGTCTGTGGGCGGCATGGGTGGGCTGAGGAAGTACTCTGAGTGGTATGGCACAGTGCTTTCGGAGGGGAATGAGAGACTAGATTTGAAACAGTACAGACTGCTTTGTGGAAGGTCTCCAGTTTCTATTTATTTTTAATTGTGGCAATATGTATGTACATATATATATAACACTTGCCATTTCAACATTTTTTATGTGTGCAATTCAGTGGCATCAATTATGTTCATCATGTTGTGCAAACACCATCACTACCCGTTTTGTAAATCTTTCCATCACCCTTAAGAGAAACTCGGTGCCCCCTGTGCAATGACTCTTTCACCACCACCCCCCACTCCCACCACCACCCCACGCCTTGTTTTTGAAAGCAGCTATGCAGGGCTGTGTCTACCTGAGCAGCCTCCAGGGCCTCCAGGAACACCTGTTTTGCAATGTAGTGACCCCAAATGATCACCCTGAAAGGAGAAGGGCAAGTGAATAGGCACAAACTATTACAGGTCAACCAAAAACAGACAACAGTTTTAATTATCTGCAATGCAATTTGCATATGGATTGCTTGATTCTGAATTTTAACGGTACTAGAAAGGGAACTTACAGGCCTTGGTTGCCAAGTAGGTATCATTTCCTCATCGCATTTCCCCACGTTTAGGATTGATATTCAAAATATCTAAATATCCCTATAGAGTGGGCGTTGACCAGTTAGAATGGATGACGGTTTGTAAACAATCCACAAGGACACACTCGTGCTTACCAACTGAAAAGCAGCCCTGTACACAAGGTGAAAGATGAGTTTCTCTCTATAACAGATAAGCCCGGATATTAGTCGCTGTCAAGTTGATTCTGACTCATGGTGACCCCGAGTGTGCAGAGTAGAACTGCACTCCATGGGGTTTTCAAGGCTGTGACCTTTCAGAAGCAGATTGCCAGGCCTGTCTTCCAAGGAGCCTCTGGGTAGGTTTGAACCGCCAACCTTTTAAGTTAGCAGTGCGGTGCTTAACTTAGTAATTTACGCCACCAAAGGAAGAGACATGCAAAAAGGACTGTCGTTTTAGGCTCAGATGCTGCCTAGAGCCATCTGTGGGGATACGATGAGGTAAAACTAACAACAGCAAAATTAATTTTTAAAAGAGCGTTTTAAGAGTGTTAGCGATCAGCGCTGGCCCTGGAGAGTTTTGCTCCGACAGTTCGTTGATGGCTGCCTTATTAAGTTTCTTGTTTAGTGCAAGAAGACAGGACTTTATTTCTGTCCTGTTCTTAAACATTATCAGAGAAGTAGCCTCGAGCACGTTTGGAGCCAGGGTCTAAGTCCTCCATATTTTTCATAGTGTAACAGCTGGTTCTCAAGACCCTTGGGCTGCATCTCCTCCCGGATTTCACAGCGCCACCTTGTGGTGTCTGACGGGAAGTTCCGGAGACTAACCCCATTTACAAAAGCATAGGCTGAGTTACTCACACAGCCTACAGGCTCAACTGCCACTGAGCACCAGGGCGTTTTGGCTTAGGTTGTTATTGGGTGCATGTCGAATCGGCTTTGACTCATAGAGACCCCATGTATAACAGAACAAAACATTGCCTGGTCCTGCACCATCCTCACAATTGTTGCTATGTTTGAGCCCATTGTTGCAGCCAATGTGTCAGCCCATCTCATGGAGGGTCTTTCTCTTTTTTCTGACCTTCTGCTTTACCAAGCATGATGTCCTTCTCCAGGAACTGGTGCCTCCTGATAATATGTCCAAAGTAAGTGAGACAAAGTCTCACCATCCTCCGCTTCTAAGGAGCATTCTGGCTGTACTTCCTCCAGACAAGTTTGTCCATTCTTCTGGCAGTCCACGGTGTATTCCATTCTTTACCAACACCACATTTTGAATGCGTCATAATTCAAATGGCAAAGAAATTGAAGCTGTCAAGGATTTCATTCTTCTTGGATCCACCATCAAAGCCCATGGAAGTAGCGGTAATCAAATGACGTATTACATTGGGCAAATCTGCTGCAAAAGACCTCTTTAAAATGTTAAAAAGCAAAGATGTTGCTTGGAGACTAAGGTGCTCCTGACCCAAGCCGTGGTATTTTTAATTGCCTCATATGCATGTGAAAGTTGGACGATGAATAAGGAAAACCAAAGAAGAATTGACACATTTGAATTTGGCTTCTAGGAAGAGAGTTATTTGAAGTCATCTGTATACTCTTTCCTACTGCATCCATGGCCAGCATAGTTCACCGAGAATTGTTTTAGGTATCGGGGACATTTTTTCCTTAATTCTGTTTATTTGTGTTTTTTACATTCAGGCTTATCTATTACAGGAGCAAAAGTACCACGGCAGCTAATTTGTTGAATTTTTGAGGCAAGTGTCGGTAATTGTTTTTCTTTCTTTTTTTTTGAATTGTACTTCAGGTGAAGGTTTATAGAACAAATAATTTCTCATTAACAGTAGTACACAGATTGTTTTATGACATTGGTTAACAACCCCACAACATGTCAACCCTCTCCCTTCTCGATCTTTTTTTTTTGGTGAAAGTATATAGTCAAGGATACACCATTTCAAAAATTTCTACATGCACAGTTCAGTGACATTGGATATGCTCTTCCAATTGTGCTGCTATTCTCACTTTAGATGAAGGTTTACAGAACAAAATAGTTTCTTATTAAACACTTAGTACACGTGTTGCCCTATGACAATGGTTAACAACCCCATTACTCATCAACACTGTCCTTACTCAACCTTGGGTTCCCTATTGCCAGCTTTCCTGTCCCCTTCTGCCTTCTAGCCCTTGTCCCTGGACTGCTGTGCCTCATTACTCCCATTTTGTTTTATGGGGCTGTCCAATCCACAGCTGAATGGTGAACCTTGGAAGTGACTTCACCACTGAGCTAAAAGGGTGTCTGGGGGCCATACTCTCAGGGTTTCTCCAGTCTCCTTT
>NW_004444003.1:12548471-12571537 GCF_000243295.1 Trichechus manatus latirostris | reverse complement strand
AGTTCTAGTACCTTTTCTTCCAGTGGAAAGTCATCTGGTGTTTTATTTTGGACGCCTACTGGAACCATCCTGTCCTGTTTTTGTAAATGTTTTGATATTGTCTGCTGTCTTCGGGGCATTCAGTAATTATTTTTCTCTTTTACTGATTGTAGATTTGTTTGTTTCATCCTTTTTTTTTCTTTGGCTATGTCTGAGCAGGCGGGCTGTGTGTTCTTTGTTGTTTGGTCATCTGTGGGCACAATACTTTTCCCCTCCTTCTCCAATTGGCAGGGTCAGTCACTCAGATACGGCACAGCAAGGCAGATCTAGCTGAAGAGGAGTTGCTGGGATGGGTTGTTTGTGACACTTACTACAGCCACCAGGGCAGGTCGGTAATCAGTTCAAGGCAGGTTCCAGTGGGCTGTGCCTGTGCTGCTTGGTGGTGTGATGTTAAGCACACGGTGCAGGTAGGCAGGATGAAGGGGGGAGTTTGTGATGTGTGGAGCTAAGATGGGTGTGGGAGAGAGGAGAGAGGAACAGGAGCCAAAAACTTACAAACAAAAAAAAAGAGTGCTAGGGGAGCTTGCCATTGGAGTAGAGAGATGAGAGACTATGAAATGGAGAAAAACAAAAAGGAGAAGAAGAAGAGAAAAAAAAGAAAAGAATGAATAAATAAAAATTAGAAAGAAAAAAGGACAGCAAATCTCCTAGGGATCGCACTGGTGTGGTACGAGGTCTGGGGAAGTTGTTCCCAGGTGTTGCAGTACAGCCTGGCTAGAAGGTGTGGAGGAATTCAGTGCAGGGTATTCAGGGGACAGGAAGAGAAGGAAGGTATAGAGAGACAAGAAACTGAGTAATGAAGAAAGACAAAAAGGGAAAAAGAGAGAAAACAAAACAAAACAATTTAAAAAAAAAAAAAACAAGAAAAGCCCCCCCAAAAATGGAAAAAAAAACCCACATGAAAAAGAAATGCTCTCAGGGATCCCTCTGGGCATCTGCGCAAGCTGAGGGGGTAGGTCTCAAGCTGCGTAGCACTGCCCGGCCAGAACAGGCTCTCAACTCAAGAAAAGGAAAAGAAAACAAGCAAACAATTGAAAACAAACAAACAAAATCCCTGGGATCCCACTAGCGTGGCAGCCCAGACAGGGAAGCAGTTCCACATTTGAACGGAGCTCCGCAGCCCCCAGGAAGAAGCAAAGATGGCACACAGAGACATTTGAGCAAAAAGAGGGAGAGGTGGTGAGAGGTAAGGAAGAAATCAAAAGAAGTGGAAAAAAGTAACACCAGCAGCCAACAAATGGCACACAGGGATTTGGCCAGTGCAGGCGGGAGGAATCCAAGCAGCTGGTGCTTCCCGGCCAAGAAACTGTGGCTGCAGGAAGCAGAGGAGGCCAAGTGGGGGTGAAGAAGGGTGGGGGGTGGGAAAGCATATATCGCCAATTACCGGTTGTTCTGTCTCCTGCTGAAAGCTTCATGAAGCTGCTTTCTCATACCCCTGTTTGCTGGTCTCTGATAGGAGTCCAAGACGGTGGATCCAAGCTGCATTAGCTGATAGGGGACCTCTGCATGGATCTCTCTTTGTTCTCCATTCTCTGTCAGTTTTCTCACTCCATTCGGTGCTTGGCTGAGTTCTTTATCTCTTCGTTTGATGTTTTAGGGTTTCAGGATTGCTGTTTTTTATGTTTGGCTTAGTTTTTCGGGTCTTTGCTGTGGAGGGACAACGTGGTGCTTCTGCCTAGGGTGCCATTTTGCTGAAGTCTCCTGACTTAGAATACTTTTAATGGGATTAGCCAGTATAGTGCAAGAAGTTGAATTCTGATAAAAGTATAAAAGCTTTAAAATAAATAAGCCTCTGAACTCATGTGGAACTTGGGCTGGAAAGAAATACGATAATCCTGAAAGTGATGTCTTTTTCTTTTTTAGCCTAAATGGAACAGCTAAGCCAGTCTTTTGCTGCTTGGTTTATAGGGGAGCTTTTCGTACACTTCTTTGCAGGATAAGTGCCAAGGGTCAGAATGTTACGCGGTGGAAACCCCAGTTTCTGCTTGGCATGACTGAAATTGGCCAATAAACGAGAGAACGAAGTGGAGAGGCACAAAAGCACTTTTATTTTGTTGCACAAGGAAGGGAGTCAGAGCTGCTGCTGCCAAGCCCCTGAGGGTGAGGGGAAAAGTTACTTTTAAGGGATTTACAAGTAGGGAGTTCATACAAGTTATGTCAGCAACAATCTTAATCATACTACACAGGCGCAATGGGGTTTACATATCACTTCAAGCAAAGAAAGCAGGATTCTGATGCAAAGCTGCTTGAGGTAGTGGAATTTCCACAGCCTGGGGAATCTGTCTTAAGAAGATCTAGTATTTCTAAAGAAGAATTGGAATGTCTGAAAAAGCAGTCTTTAGCACTTTCCCCTCCCTCCCCTTTCTTGTACACTTTTTTGCTCTTTCAGTGCACTTGGGTTATCAGATGTTTTTGGTCACAGAAGAGGATGGGCTGACTCATTCCAAGTTATTATAACCCTATCCGGGCATCAGTCTGCAGTGTAGGGCTCTAATTTTTTGGTAAGAGACTTTTTTTTTGGCAGCCCTAAGGTCACACAGCAGTCTCTGGGTGTTATAAACAGTTAATGTGCTCAGCTACTAACTGAAAGGTTGGAGGTTCGAGTCCACCCAGAGGCTTATTGGAAGAAAGGCCTAGCGATCTACTTCTGAAAAACCAGCCATTGAAAACCTATGGAGCACAGTTCTTCTCTGACACAGATGGGGTCACCATAAGTCGGAGTCAACTTGATGGCAACTGGTTTAAGATCCCACTCCGTGACTGACAACATACCCTCAGGGCAGCCTTGCCTGGGTACAATTTCCAGCCCTTGGACCAGTAGCCTGTGTGAACAGAAGACTCTGATCTCATCTTTGGGTGACTTAATATCTTTCCCTAAAGACTGAGGAACAAATAATATTCCAGACTAAGTGCTGGAGAAATTTAGCTCGACGGGGATGAATAAAATCTTAGGGGATTGGGCAAAAGGGCTCAGAAAAATAATATCCAGCAACAGACTTCTCATGATTAGTACACTTTTACATCAAAATGTCTCACTGAAAACCTTGGGCTAATGAGGTTGGCATAGCTGAGCCATAAGCACCAGCAGCAGCGGTGTAAGCACTGTCATCTCCTCCATGACATAGTGTGGGGCAGCCACACCTTCCAAAATAATGCTACATAGCCTCCTGTTATGGGTTGAATTGTGTTCCACTGCAAAAATACGTTGAAATCCTAACCCACCGGTACCTGTGAATGTGACTTTGTTTGGAAATAAGGTTTTTTAAGGTGGAGTAGGGTGGGTTCTAATCTCATCTGAATGATGTCTTATAAAAGGGGAGATCAGACACAGATATACACAGAGGGAGAGTGACCATGTGACCACGGAGAAAGATAGAGCTGCAAACCAAGGAACACCAAGGACTGCTGGGAGCCACAAGAAGCTAGGAGAGAGACATGGCGCAATTCCTTTCCCAGAGCCCAAAGAAGGAAATAACAAGGCTGATACCCTTATTTGGACTTACAGCCTCCAAAACTGTAAGACAATAAATTTCTGTTCTTATAAGCTACCCAGTTTGTGGTATTTTGTTACAGCAGCTCTAGGAAACTAAGACTCATCAATTTTGTATTTTGTTCTGCTCTTGAAGGAATTGCTTATGCTGTCCTAGTCTGGACTTGAAGGAAGATGAAGGCATGGTGATCTAGACACTTCCTCATTGCTTCAGCTTCTGTAGAGGGACTGATATGTGAAGAAGATGGTCAAAGAAACTCAGAGGATGGAATAAGGGTAACATCATTGCTTGCAGCTACAGATACTCACCTACCTGCCTCCATTTCACCACTGGAAAGTGATTTAAAAACAAAAAAAAAAAAGGTGCTGGAGAGAGAGTTTTTTATGGAGTTTGTTAAGTTGTAAGCTCCCTGAGGGCAGTGATGGCGAAGCTTCTCTGTGCAGCATCCAGCCCTAAGAAGGTGGGGTGGTAGAATCAGTGAAGGAACAATGATGGTGCAGCATAGAGGTAAAGGGGAAAGAATATGGACAGGTCAATTTCAAAAGGGGCATAGTTGGGAAAAGCACATTGCAGGGACAAAAGCTGGAACTTTATAATTTATTATTAGAGAGACTGGGTTCAAATTCGCTACGGCTGCCAACAAAAGGTCGGCAGTTTGCATCTACCAGCCGCTCCCTGGAAACTCTATGGGGCGGTTCTACTCCGTCCTCTAGGGTCGCTATGAGTAGGAATCGACTCAACGGCAACGGATTTGGCTTTTTTTTGTTTGTTTGGGTTCAAATTCTAGCTTAGCTAATTACTAGCTGTGTGACTTTGAGATGTAAAATGGGGCAATAAAATGGTTATTGTGTGTATCTCCTCTCCCCAGCACATAATGTACTTAAGAACTGTTGCCGCTTTATCCAATTTCCCTTTTCTAGGCCAAAGCTCTGGTACGGAAAGTTTAGAATCCTTGTTGTTGTTAGTTGCCACGGAGTCAGCTCTGACTCATGGAGTTGCCCAGTCTTGCACCATCTTCACGATTGCTTGTATGCTTGAGTACACTGTGGCAGCCACTGTGTATTGTGAGTGCCTTTCAACCTTGTTGTTATTAAGCGCCGTCGAGTTGGTTCCAATTCATAGTGACCATATGTACAACAGAACGAGAAACTGCCCAGTCTTGTGCCATCCTCACAGTTGTTGTTATGCTTGAGCCCATTGTTGCAGCCACTGTGTCCAACCTGGGGGGCTCATTTTCCAGCACTATATTGGGCAATATTCTGTTGTGATCCATATGATTTTCAGTGGCGAACTTTCAGCAGTAGAGTGCCAGGCCTTTCTTCCTAGTCTTAGTTTGGGAGCTCTACTGAAACCTGTCCACCATGGGTGACCCTGCTGGTATTTGAGATATCGGTAGCACAGCTTCCAACATCATAGCAACACACAAGCCAGCACAGTAGGACCACCTGTCTGTCAGTTTGGAATCCTTATCTTGTTCTAAACTGTTGAGGAAGCATTCATGACCCAATAGAAGGAGCAGGCATGCCACTTATCTCCCATAGGCTTTTATTTTCTCTAATACCGCTGAGGTGTTTGGATAGCTAAGTATCTTCCAATCTGGAAATGTTATGAAGTCTTATCTCTTTAGGAGGCCATGGACATTTGCATTCGTACCTCCTTTCTGGGACTAAGAATTCAAACTCTGGAAATTAGAATCTGTTTAAAATTAGCAAATTAAAATGAACAAAACCTATGTAAAATTTTTAAAAAATTTAAAAAAGATGATCTATTAAAAAAAAATCAGACGATCATTAACAATTTTGTACAGTATGATAAACCAAAAAGAAAAACCCAAACCCTTTGCCGCCGATTTTGACTCATAGTGACCCTATAGATATACTGCTATACACAGACTATACAAGTATATATTAATGCTTTAAATACGCTTTTGCCACAAAAGCTGCTTTCTGGATTGTGAAATGATCAAATAAGTCAGTATGGACATGGATTTATTCTTGGAGTTTCACACACATCTGGAGGGAAGCTGTGTAAAATTACAGTAACGTCAGGTGTGTATCTCAGGAAAAAGAAGAGCTAACTTTAAAAAAAATGGGAGTTTCTGACCACAAGACCATGAGTTTGTGAGCATGAGATTAGAGGTGTTATCACTATCCTGCTTCAGAAGGAATTTCAATTATTCTGAAAAGGCCAAGGATGCTGTGTTGACCAAAAGTAAAACTGTCCTCAAATGAATTCTAAAAATCAATGCAACAAACAAAGTGCTGAAAACCAGTCAGAGGTCGCCCGTGGATGCTCTTCCAGCCCAAGCTGAATCGCACTGGTGCAATCACAAAACTTTGTTCTACCAGGTGGGAATAGGGCCTTGCCCTCTGTTTCCCTGGTGGTAGAAGTGGAGACCTCTCCTGGGGGCAGACACAGCTGGCCTGGCTCTCCTCACACAGAGGGTTGCCACTATAGTCTTCTCATCAGGAAACAGCAGAAAGGTTTTGTCAACAGGCTGCCAGACCATAGGGCCTAAGCCCAGGACAAGGGTGTGCTGGGGGAACTCAGTGAATTGGAGAGAAATTTGCTTGAACTTGGAGCCCTGGTGGCACAGTGGTAAAGAGCTTCGCTGCTAACCAAAGGGTCGACAGTTCAAATCCATCAGCTGCTCCTTGGAAACCCTATGGGGCAGTTCTACTTTGTTCTACAGGGGCTGTGAGTCGAAATCAACTCGACAGCAATGGGTTTTATGCTTGAACTTTAATTTCTGGCTTAGTGTTCTGCCACTCCATCTTTCTGGTCACTGCTTTTCTCCTCAGCATCTCTCATCTGGAAAAACTGACTCACTCAACCTTCCTGGTATTGGTGCCACAGGGACCTACTGGTACAAACGGCTTGGAAGATGCACGTTCATTCGTTCATTGGACAGAAACTCATTCATGCAAGTAAGAAGCCATAGAAACCATGTGTAAGACTAATTTCATACACTTGCTGTTGTAAGTTGCTGTTGAGTTGGCTCCGACTCGTGACGAGCTTATGTAGAACAGAACAAAACATTGCTCGGTTCTGTGCCATCTTCATGACCGCTGGTATGTTTGAGTCTATTGTTGGGGCTATCATGTCAATCCATCTTATTGAGGGTTTCCTTAGTTTTTGCTGACCCTCCACTTTACTAAGATGTTCTTTTCTAGCAAGTGGTCTTTCCTGATGATGTGTCCAAAATAAGCAAGCTGAAGTCTTGTCACCCTTGTGTCTAAGGAACATTCTGGTTGTATTACTTCTAAGACTGATTCATTTTATTTATACTTTGGAATTTTTATCTGTGTTTTTTGGTATTTATGCTTTGAGAAATTTGTTGTGGTTTACTGGTATAATTTCAGTGGCTCCACCTTGCCTAGGAATGACATTCAAATTCCTTGGCCAAGTCTTTGCAACATTGGAAATGTGACTCTAATTTACTTTTCTCTCTTTTATCTGGTACTCCATGTGCTTCAGCTAGTTGGTGGGTGTGCTTACTGCCCGCTGCAGGCATGTGTGCAGTGTTTGCAAGAGCATGGGAGCTTGTCACCGGGAAAAGAACAGCTGACTGACTACAAACTAACTAGTCCACTACCTTTGTCTTGAAGATAGTAGAAATGCCTCTGCTTTAGTCTGAACTGACAGCAAAGGGTACTCTCTGGAGGAAAACAGCAGAGCTAGCCGCAAAGACAGCTTCTGGAAAGTGCTAGGAGAATACTGACTGTAACCAATTAAGAAAAAGGATTTAAGTCTCTGGGACAAAATCTGTGGATAAAATATCATGCCTCTGACAATCACAGTTACCTAAATATGGCTGTTATTCTGAGAAGCACACGTCTTAGATGGAATAGGGAGTAGAAAGAAAAATTCACAGAGTTCTGCAGGTAGGGTCCTAAAGACAAGCCAGGTATTTCCAGGTACATAGTAGATACACAATAAATATTTGTTAAACAAAATTCTGATCAAAGAGCAAATAAATGTCAAATGAATAACAAACTGAATGGTTTTCTAATCTCTGATTACAATGTTTTAGGGGTAAGCACATGAGTGTACTTTTAAATAAAGTATTAGAATTGTTTTTATGCCAGGCTACCTGGGTGGTGCAAACAGTTAATGTTCTTGGCTGTTAACTGAAAAGTTGGAAGTTCAAGTCCACCCAGAGGCACACTGAGAGAAAGGCCTGGCGATCCACTTCTGAAAAATCATCCATTGAAAACCCAATAGAACACAATTCTACTCTGACACACAGGGGGTTGCCATGAGTTACAGTTGACCTCTAAGGTAAATTGAACTGACTTGACAGAGCTTTCTTCAAGGCAGGGAATCAAGAGAATTCTTGTACCTTCCCAAATCCCCTCCTTATCTTGAGAACTAGGAGAAGCCGGCTAAGGCCTCCAAAGTTACCAAAAGGCTCATCTTGGTAGGTAGCAGGTGGGGACATCAGGTGAAAAGACTATCCCTAGAAGCCATTCTGAACTTTAAGACCACTGTTAACTAAGAGACTTGCAAGTTTACCACAAGCCCCTCATACTACAGGTGCTAGGTCCTCTTTTGTTTAGTCTCTTTATGCTATAAAGGCCAGGGTACGCAGGCCACAGTACTCTCAGTTAATGTCACAGGGTCTGTTTCTGAGCTACTTAGCATGCACAATCAAGAATTATTTCTCTTGTTGCTGATTTGACTTATAAGACACACTAGACAAATTTCAAATATATATATACACACACACATACATATATACACATACATATACACGTAACATCTCATGACCAACTTGGTCACTCTGGTTTTCTAAGCATCTACTCAGTGCCCACCACCATGGGGGCATTTTCCATGCTATATCTCTAACACTCCAACAATCCAACACAGCATGTACAATGGGCCCCACAGCCATGTACTATGAGCACTATGGCATGTACCAGCCCCATGACATGTACTATGAGCCGCCCAGCATGTACTATGAGCTGCCCAGCATATACTATGAGCCCCACAGCATGTACTATGAGTGAGCCTGATGGCATGTACACTGAGCCACACAGCATGTACTTTGAGCCCCACGGCATGTACCATGAGCCCTATTTTATGAGTGAGAAAAGGCCATTCAGGAAGGTAAGCAACTTCCCCAATGTTGCAAAGCTTATACGTGGCTGAGCTGGCATTGAAGCTTAGGTCTGCCAGAGTCCCAAACCTACCCTTTTGCACAGCAGTGCTCGGCCCCATATACCCAGCCCATCTTAATTTACATAGCAGATTACCAGTACTGGTATTGGATTTCTTCTCAGCAAGTGTACTCACAGCAGGGTGGACAATAGCCTTTCAGGATTGTACGGAAGCACCCAGAGGAAAGCTGAACTCATCAGAATCCCAAAGTCCTCGTAATGCTAGACCCTGTGGTCTCTGCTCTCACAACTGAGACAAGTTTATGAAGGATAACCACAGTGTGGATGTTCTCTCTCCAGGAAGAAACAGCTGCCTACTCACTAACAAAAACCTGGAGAGAGGCTTTCTCCCTCTTGTGTGGAAAAACCATGAGCTTTGCAAAGAAAAGGGCAGTGGACAAAGGCAAGGGTCAAAAGTAGGAGAAGGAAATGAGATAAAGGAGAAAAATGCAAGGCAGAATGAGAACCACAGTAGCGAATTCACATGGACAACAAGTCGAGTGACTGAGGGAAGTTATAGTGCAGGACAAGTGATGTGAGGGGTCCGGTAGGAAGGTGATGCCTCCTGTTTGGATGTGTGGTGGTTGCAATGGGCAGGAACACACAATCCCCACTGCAGCACAGACTCAGGGCAACTCTGCTCCTAATGGACTGCTGATTTCATTGAACACTGTGTATTAGTTTCCTAGGGCTCTGTAATAAATGACCACAAACTGGGTAACTTAAAGAGAAATTTATTCTCTCACAGTTTTGAAGGCTGGAAGTTCAAAGTCAAGTTGTCAGCAAGGCTGCGATTCCTCTAGAGGCTGTACAGGAGAATCCTTCCTCATCTCTTCTAGCTTCTGGTGGCTCCAGGTGTTCCTTGACTTGCGGCTACATCGCTCTAGTCTCTGCCTATGTCTTCACATGACCTTCTCTATGTCTGGGTCAAATCTTCCTGTCTTTTCTCTTATAAAGATACTTGCCCCTGGGCTGAGGGCACACCTGGATAATCCAGGGTAATTTCACAGTGAGATCCTTAAATTAGTTGTATCTGCAAAGACCCTATTCCCAAATAAGATCACATTCACAGGTTTTAGAGGAACATATATCTTGGGAGGCCACCATTCAACCCACTACACAGTGCATTCACTTATTCATTGACTCCACAACTATTGTTGAGCACCAATATGCATAAGGAACCGTGGAAAGTATAAAGATGAATCGGACAGAAATCCTGTCCTCAAGGAGTTTATAGCTTACTTGTTGTTGTTAGGTGCCCTTGAGTCAGTTCCAACTCATAGTGATTCCATAGGACACAGTTGAACTGCCCCACAGAGTTTCCAAGGAACAGCTGGTGGATGTGAACTGCCGACCTTTTGGTTAACAGCTGGAGCTCTTAACCACTGTGCCCCCAGGGCTCCTTACAGCCTAATAAGGGAGGCAAACCATAACATTTATAGCTGGACAGAAAATGGTGAGTGCCGAGAGAGGGACAGGGAAATAAATACAATACTACTGGAGCTTGGGGAGGCCAGAGATACGCTAGCTCGTGGGGGATCAGTGAGGAAGGATGAAGGGATAGTACTTCGTGGCATGCCTGTCATTTGAACTGGATCCTGAAGGACAGATAGCCTTTGGACATGTGGGAATGGAGCATCCTAGGAAGAAAGATTAGCATCAGTGAGGCCCAGAGACAGGAAAAGATGGGTGTTTACAGGCTGTTGTTGTTGCTGTGTGCTCTTGAGTCGATTCTGACTCATAGTGACCCTATAGGACAGAGTAGAACCCCCATAAGGTTCTGTAGGCTGTAATCCTTATGGGAGCAGACTGAAGGGCTTTTCTCCCTCGGAGCCACTGAGTGGGTTTGAACCACCAACCTTTCGGCTAGCAGCCGAGCACTTAACCATTGTGCCACCAGGGCTCCTTTTATTTACAGGGACCAGTAAAACAAACCAGTTGCCTTTGATTCTGACTCACAGTGACCCTATAGAACAGAGTAGAACTGCCCCATAGGGTTTCCAAGGAGTGGCTGGTGGATTTGCTGCCTATCTTTTGGTTAGTAGCTGAGCTCTTAACCACTGCGCCACCACAGGTATTGCTAAGAAATTCAGTTTGGCTAGAACACAGAGTGAGTGAAAGGTAGAAATGAGAGAGAAAGGTAGAAAGGTTGTCCTGGAACAGAACTGGTGGCCCTGAGTGGGCTTTTGGCAGTGGAGATTACAAGGGGGTTTGAACATGAATATAATATGATAAAAGCCTAGATTTGTGAAGATAGTATATAAAATACGTTATATATATGACTTGGTCTCTCATGGTGCCATAAAGAGCAACAGGAAATACAAGAGAAAGGTAAAGAAGGTAAGAAAATTGCATGAGCTCATTTGGAGACACGCTGAGTTAATGGAGGCTGCTTGAAACCTGGCAGAGAGGTTAGAACTGGAGACGTGGATTTGTGATTATCTAGACTGAGGTGGTCCTTGAAGGCAGGAGGTAGGAGGAGAATACCAAGGGAAAGTGAAGGGGAAGAGGGAGAAGGAGCCTCAGAGGTGATTTAGGGTAGAAGGAGAAAACAGAGCCAACAAAGGAATAATCAAAGATGGAGGGAATGAAATAGGAAAATGCTGTTATTAGAGTATCCGAGGGAGCAGGGGATCAAAGAGAGGGTCCTTCCTTGTATAAAATGCTGCAGAAAGATAGATGAGGACTAGGGAGATTCCACCAGGCCTGGCAGGAAGTTAGTCCTTGGAGGAAGCAGCGTCAGTAAGTTGTCTGAAGGCAGAAACCACATGTGGGTGGTAGAGAAGTGGAGATAACAAGCACAGACCACTCCTATGGTCTAAAAGAAAATGTGTGATGAAGGGAAAGAGACACATAATGGCAGTAACTTCAGGGTTCTTTTAATTTCTCATTCGTTTGGGAATTTTTAATGATTTCCAGATTTTAAAGCATCGACTGAATGCTAGCTCCATTTTGATGATAAACATGACAGAATTAAGTTCTTGGGGGACAGGTGGGAATGACACTATTAAGAGGCTTCTTTTTTTTTTTTTATTCCATTTTGACACATCCAACTCTATGCCATTAAGTCACAACATTTTTATCAAAACATAGAAACAACACAGACACTTTACAAACGTATAGTCAGAATTCTAATCAAACAAGAATGACTACCGCAAGTGACACACAGGGGCCTTTTATCTCGAATGATGCCCAAAGAGAGACTCATGAGTCATCAAACCATCAGTGGTGTATAATAAGGGATTGGTTTTCTTTTCTCTTTGAAGAATTATTCACTTCATTTCTTTTCTTGTTATAATGTGAGGATGATAATAAGGGACTGCCACCGACAACAGAAAACTAAAAATGGACGGATGGAAAGGTTTTATTGGTGGGAGTAAAATGACACTATCTTTGGTGGACCCTAAAATTAATTTCCATGTTGACAAGATAACCAGAGTGGGTGTTCTATTAAACCTCCTGTATTACTGACATGAACTCTTCCCATTTACCACTTTTCTCTTTCCTGTGAAGATCACTGCCAATCAAAATGAATGGGTTTGTAAATCTCAATGTCCAAGCTATGTTTATTGTGAAGAATGCCCAAGAAAACCTTGTAACTATTCAGGCCCACCCCCCTCCCACCCCCCGCCATTTACACACGTCCACAGATATGCACAGAACGGGTTAGTGGTTACTTAACTGCAGCTGAACGAAATCCACTATTACATGGGAAATGTGCTGTTTGAGTCTTGAGAAGTTTCCACTCAGTTTGCACCTTGCTTCATCAAGCCTTTCAATGATCAGCACATTGATCAGGGATTGAGAGCAGTATTAAGTGTTCAAATCTTTCACAGTGCGGAGAACCATCTTTCAAGTAAGTTACCATGGGTTGGGGTGTGCGGTGTCAGATTTGAACAGCACGGCCAATGACCTAACTTCAAGAGCAACCTTGAAAAGATGGCAGGAACTAAACCAAAGGGTTTCATCATTAGTGGAGTCAGTTTCTGCTACAGATAGTCACGTGAGGAGCTAAAAGGTCTCAGCCTTTATTGATGAGTGTTTCTTTTCTTTTCCAAGTTGAAAAAGGAACCCAGGAAGTGTCGCCTGAACCAATTCACAGAGAAAAGGCAAGTTCCTTCGTGTCTCTGGAGAGGAAGGATTCAGGATATCAGCCTCTCCATCCCTGGGTTAATGAAAGAAAAGTTTCTGAACATGTTCTGGTCCATACTGTTGATGAGTGCTCTGTCAGCGAATGACAGCCTGGGTTTCTCGTTCAGGAATTCTTTGTCGAAATTGCTGCAGTCATACGGTGATTTCTTGGTTAGAATTTAAGGGGGAAAAACAGGGAAGAAAGTCAGCCAGTAAACTTGTTATCTTAATTTTTGTTAGCTAGACTATGATCTGTGCACGACAGTGCTGGTGTTTGCAGATAAACTAAACTGAAGTTAACACGTTCGGATTATCACATATGGCTTTTTATCGTCTCTATGGTCCCGAGACATTTTATCTGTGGTGTTGTTGTTAGTTGCCTTCGAGTTGGCCCAACTCATGGCAAACCCTTGCCCAGTGGGATTGGACTGCTGTGATACATAGGGTTTTCACTGGCTGATTTTCGGAAGTAGATTGCCAGGCCTTTCTTCCTAGTCTGTCTTAGCCTGGAAGCGCTGCTGAAACCTGTTCAGCATCATAGCTACGTGAAAGCCTCCACTGACAGACAAGTGGTGGCTGTGCTTGAGATGGACTGGCTGGGGCTCAAACCTCGGTCTCCCGCATGGAAACTGAGAATTCTACTGCTGAACCTCCAATGCTCCTCTCCATTTTATCAACAAAACCAAAAACCAAACCTGTTGCCATCGAGTCAATCCCAACACACAGTGACCCTACAGGACAGAGTAGGACTACCCCCACAGGGTTTCCAAGGGACAGCTGGTGGATTCGAACTGTCAACCTTTTTTGGTTAGCAGCCGAGTGCTTAACCACTCTGCCTCCATTTTATCAATAGTATAATTAAATTCATAGAGTGGACTTCCACGGTATAAATTCAAATAAGATTTAATGTTTCTAATTTCTAGCTTACATGAAGCAGGGCTGGCAACTTTTGAAAAAGTGTTGAGACAGATTTGATCTCTGGTCTTTTAGTTTACTTGAGAGTGTGGGTAGGTAGGATTGGGGGGGGATGCAAAGGGGAGGGTAGAGGGAAGGAATTTTGCAGACTATATATTCTTTTTTTTTTAAATCAACATCCCTTGCTACCACTGGTTCCCTTAAAAACCAAAACCAAAACAAACCCATTGCCATCGAGTGGAATCCAACTCACAGCGACCCTATAGGACAGAACTACCCCAAGGAACAGCTGGTGGATTTGAACTGCCAACCTCTTGGTTAGCAGCCGAGCTCTTATCCACTGTGCCACCAGGGCGCCACTCAGAGAAAGGTCAGGGAAATTCCATTCTACTGGTGGATCAGAAATTGTCCTATAAGATAAGGTTAGATTTTTATGTGGAAAATATCAAGTCAGTTTTCACCTGAAGTAGAAGTTGAGGTATGAATTAAATTGTTCTGATTAGCTAAAATTAGGTAAAAATTCATTTTATCATAAACAAATTATTAATTCTCGTATTAGATATGGTACTATTACAAACAATAAGAGTACTAGAGATCAACCTGTAGAACCCCTGGAAAATCTCCAGACTTGGGACAAACGTTGAGAATGACCATCCAAACACTAGGAACCAGCCACTTGCTATGATGGCTGATGGCAGCAGCTGCTTTCTAGTGTGAACACTCTGCTGCGAAGCCCATGAGCCTATGCCATTCCCTGCAAAGAGACGGCAGAGACTGTTCACATCTACCTAGATGATTACTACCTTATTCTCCAGCAGTCTCCGGGGGGGGGTAAAGCTAGCAAATCCACCAACTTTGCTTTACTTCTCACAGAAATTTATTTTCTCAGAGTTTGTCATTGTTGGGTGCTGTCCAGTCGATTTCCACTCGTAGCAACGCACTGTGACTCAGAGTAGAACTGCCCTACAGGGTTTTCTAGGCTGCCATCTTTATGGAAGCAGATTGCCAGGTCTTTCTCCCATGGAGCCAATGGGTAGGTGTGAACTGCTAACCTTTCAGTTAGTAGCCTAGTGCTTAACCGTTTGTGCCACCAGGGCTCCTTTAAACTTTGCTTTACTTTTGTCTTCACTTCATGGTGGCCTGATCTGTATGTGACCCGGGTATTTCTGCCCTTCCAGCTATAGGTTAGTGACTTCTGCTAGTAAGTATATGCATGAGACTTTAGATGCCTATCTTCTTCTAAGTGTCAGTCTGCTACTTCCTCCTTCAACTGAAGAAAACCTAAGAATTGCCAGCAGAGAGTGTAACTGTGTGAACAAATTACAAACCTTAGGTCAACTTTAATAAATATCGTGGGACAAAAATAATGACTTCAAAATTCCTGAACTAGGACACAGGGTTTATGTACAAGCCTGGGTCTTGCAAAGTGTGACTATTAATTACATATGTATGTATCATGTACATGTGATAGTCATGGTTGCATACACACATGTTCAGCCCAAGGCATGTAGATTTAGCTATTCATTCTGTGTTCAGGTACATGTTGACATAGAGGTCAAATTTTGCTAACAAGAATAACATCTCCCCACACCCTCCACCAGCCAAACAGCCAGAGTTATAGTTAAAGAGTCTCTAGGTGGTGCAAACAGCTAATGTGCTCAGCTGCTAACCAAAAGGTTGGAGGTCAGAGTCCACCCAGAGGGGCCTTGGAAGAAAGGCCTGGTGATTTACTTCTGAAAAATCAGCCATTGAAAACCTTATGGAGCCCAGCTCTACCCTGACACACAAGGGGTCACCACGAGTTGGAGTTGACTTGACACCAACTGTTTTATGGTTAAAAAAATAGGTCCTTCCAATAACTACACTGGCCATGTGCTAGGACCCTGGAGTCTGGGGATGGGTGGGAAGTCAGGGCTTGGGGCAGGAGTGAGGAACAGCCTTGCAGTTACTAGGACAGGTAGGCAGTCTGTGAGTAAAGGGAGAATGGCTGAAAAGAACTGCTCCCCATGGATGAGTCTTACCACTTTAGGCTTGAAAGGTGGTTCTATCTCCTTTCTTTCAAGTTCTTCCCAATTGATCTCCCGAAACAAAGGATGCTGGCGGATGTCTCCCCTCACTCCCAACCTCTTTTCAGGTTCTCTCACAAACAGCTGAAAAGGAGCAGAAAGAGAGCAGTTGACTTCTCAAGGGACTAGCCAATCAGCATCAGGTGGATGTCTCATTTCTTAGTGTATGAGCCACTTGCATTTGACTCTGAAAGGATAAAGTTCCGACTTTATGGCTTTAAATTGGAAGCTTCTGACCACTTGCTTTTCTAGTCTTATTTTCTGACTTACCTTTATAAACAATTGACTGGAGCCAAACTGGGCACAATACTCTCCCCTGAAGGAGCCTCTCTGAGTACTCCTGAGTCCGGGCTTTTGCTTCCTTCCTCTTTGTCCTAGAAATGCTGTCTTTTGAGTTACATAGACCTGGTTTGAAATCTTAGCTTTGCCACATATTAGTTATGTCACCTCTGGCAAGTTACAGAATCCTCTGAGTCACAGTCTCCTCACCTAGGAAGTGAGCCAAGTGTCCTACTCACAGGCTGTTCTGAGGATTAAATGAAATGACAACACACACACACAGACCTACATACACACAACACATATGCACACCACACACACACACACACACCACACACCACAAACATTTGTGCACTATATTTAGTCTGTAAAACCCAACAACACAGAGTAAGGGATCAACTTGTTATTTGATTGCCCATTAAGCAAGAGTTGATTTCTTACAGAGCTGCCTTTTTAGGATTACTGGCATTGAGGGGACTCTAGCTATAAGGAAAAACTTACTTTGGGCATAATATAAACTAGTTTCAGGCAGTTAGCTTTGGATTTTACAAGTCTGAGTATCAAGAATCATTCTTGACTCCTGAAAACCTGCTGGGTAAGTCATACTTAATCCAAAGGCCATCTTTTACAGTCTCTGAGCTGTTACATATGTATTTTCCTCTTTGCACTGTCCCTTCTGTTAATCTCTCTCATGAGGTCTAAATGAACATTTGCAAGGACAGAAAAAGAAACTCTGAAACTCTACAAACTTAAATAAAACATGTCAAGGGCATTAAGGAACAGGAGAGTCTAAACATTAAGCCTAGAAAAGTAACAGGTCCCCTGGGTGTCTGAAGTAGTGATCCTTCTTACATCAGCTAGATGTTTATTTATAAAGCAGCCACTAGTTACAATAAAGTGTTTACAAGGAGGCTATGGATCTTTAAAACACAAAACTTGAAATGCAGTGATTTTCCAAAGGTTTTGGCAAAGAATTGACCTCCATCTGCACTTAAATTCCAGGAATCTCTTATACAAATAGCCAATCTAATTGTTCTAAAACACTCCTTTACTTATCTTACAACTTGAAAATCTTCAAAGACTCTCCTCTACCAAAAAAGCAAAGACAGATCAGCACGCTATAGGGTGATGATTTGCAAAGCAGAGATTTTCTTTTCTTTTTTTTAAATGTCTTTTAAAATTCCAAGTGAGAAGATGCTACCACCTAGTCTACCGAATTGGTAAGTCAGACGGACTTCCTCTCTCCCCACTTACCCTGTGGCCATGAGGATTCTCTAGGGAAACTTGGGGTTCCAAAGCACCAGGTTAGAAAACCACTGTCACCCAAGAGTCTTACTACTCACTTGGCCTTGGGTAAGTTTTCTGAGTCTCAATTTCCTCATCTGTAAAATGAAGCATCAGAAAAAATGATCTCCAAGTCCCCTGTGAGTTCTAATGTCCTCTGAGCCCCTAGATCGGCACTCAAAGCTCTCTGTAGTCTGATGCTGACCCTGTGCCCTTTGGTTTCCAAAGTAACCCTCTCCTCTGTTCAGACATGCCTACTCACTGACTATACCACATACCTTTCCTACCTCATGACATTTCCATCTTGTAAGGAGATTCCTCTCCCCATATTCCGTTTCCATCTCCTTCTCCTCAGCTTTAAATACTGCCCCATCTTTCAGGGGTCAGCTTACATCGCACCTTCTTTGTGAAGCTATCTTTGATTACATGTTGAGTTCTCCCTCCTCTTAAAGTCACACTCATGCTCATATGATTCATTGCACCATTTATTCCAGCAAATGTTCTTTGAGAGTCGGGCACCATGCTAGATGACTCATAATATCATCCTGATTTTAAAAACAAAATCTAAAAGCAGGTATTGTTATCCCAACTGTCAGTTGAGGAAACTGAGGCTCAGAGTAGTTAATAAGTAACTTATTCAAGGCCACTGTCATGGATTGAATTGTGTCCCCCCAAAATATCTGTCAACTTGCTAGGTCATGATTCCTAGTATTGTATGATTGTCTACTATTTTATCATCTGATGTTATTTCCCTATGTGTTGTTAACTCTATCACTATGATGTAATAAGATGGATTAGTGGCAGTTATATTGATGAGGTCTACAGTATTAGCGTCTTAAACCAAACTCTTTTAAGATATAAAAGAGAGAAGTGAGCAGGGAGACATGGGGACCTCATACCACCAAAAAAGCAATGCCGGGAGCAGAACTCATCCTTTGGACCTGAGGTTCCTGGGCTGAGATGCTCCCGGACTAAGGGAAGACTAATGCATCACAAGGACCTTCCTTGAGAGCTGACAGAGAAATCCTTCCCTTGGAGCTGATGCCTTGAATTTGGACTTGCAGCCAACTAATCTGTGAGAGAACAAATTTCTCTTTGTTAAAAGCCATCCACTTGTGGTATTTCTGTTATAGCAGCACTAGATGACCAAGACAGCCACAAATCCAGGAAGTGGTAGAGTCTAAATTATAAGCAGCCTCTTCCCCACTCTGGTGTTAAGTCTCTCGTCTGTGTTCCAAAGAATATTTTCCCTCCGTTAGAGAAATTAGCACATTGTATTTTTTCCTGTGTCTGTTTTCCTACTAGACTGTAAGCTCTAGTGGGTAGACACCAGTTACGTTTCTGTTTCTTACACCACCTAGCACAGTGCCAGGCACAAAGTACATGCTCGATAAATGTTGGTTACGTAGATGAATAAGCTGTCTTTCCACTTTGTTTATCTGCAGTATCACGTGTCTCGTATCCTCATTCATTATCCTCTTGTTTTTACCATATAGATAGTCCCGGCTTTGGAAAGAAGAGCCATCAAGTTCACAGTAAAATGTGTTTTTTTCTATAGACGAAAGAAGCCAGTATGAGTTAACAGGTGGAAAGGTGGACTCATTTTTGAGAAGCAGAGGGGATAAGTGACTCGGCCCTTATTTCTTCCCTTGAACTGATCATAATAAATGATTGATCTCCTCTTCTTAAGAACATTTTGATGAGAATATTAGGCAGATGATATAAGTGCATCAAGAACAGACCAAACACTAGCTAATGTTATAATTAAATGCTTCAGGGAATTAAGTTAGAAGTAAGTGCCTTGGGCCAAGTGTACACCATGCTAGGTTTTCCATTAGATTTTTTCAACAAACACATGACATTTATATCCTAGGATTATGACAAAGAGCCTTCTGAGTTTGGTATAGACACCTGTGAAATTTAAAGAATGTATTTAAAAAACAAAATTCATAAGAAGAAAATAAGATTGATCTCATTTCCAGATTCAATATTCTTTGTAGTTTTACACAGAAGAGTTAGGTATTATCGATCTTCTTTGCCCTGCAGTCAATCACTCGCTAGAGTTCCTGAGACCTCGAAGGAGACTCAGATCAGCAGTTCTGTGGCAGGGATGCTGCATGGAGGAAATAAATGTTCATGAAGAAAGACGTGCTTTTGTCCATAAAAGCTGTCAGAAGAGTAGTTTACATTGATAGGAAATAGCACACCTCTTACACAAATGGCCAGGATGTAGCTGGAGTTTGTTTAAATTTATTCAACTGTCTGGGCAAGAAAGCTCTTCCAGGCTGCTGAGCATTGCAAGCTCTTAGCACCTGTCACTGGTGACAGGCTATACCTGGAATATTCTCTCCCTCTTTGTCCCCTCCCTAGATATATCCTTCTATAAAAGGAAGAAGTATTTCTGTTCTAGATCATTAGTTTTCCATCACTTTCCAAACAAATGGACAGGATATCCTGGGTGACTAAATGAGGAAGAAATGGGAGTTTATTTGGCAGCAGTGACCTGGACAGCAGAGTCCCAGCTATAATTCTTGATGGGTCACAGCCTCCTCTGATGCACAAGCGTCTACTTTGGTACATGCATCAATGCCCCATGAAGGCTCAAGGAACAGAGTCTGGTACTGATGCCGCTGAAATGGATGCTACTAGATGCTGCTTTGTCCAATGTCCAACCCTCCCAGAGGACCCGTTACTTCTGGGGTTCATATCATTCTGTAAAATTCCCTTGAGGGAGTTTCTGAGAAAGAGTATTACCTTGAGTTTTGCAGAAAAGGGGGCTCAAAGATGTAGGGGCTGTTGGCTCAAAGTTACAAAGCAAATAAGGAGCAGAGATGAAACTAGCAAACAGTCTTATGGCCAGTATAATGGACACTAATTTTTTTTTTCTTATTGTGCTTTAGGTGAAAGTTTACAGCTCAAGTTAATTCTTCATACAAAATTTATACACATATTGTTATGCGACCCTAGTTGCAATCCCTATAATGTGACAACACACTCCCCCTTTCCACCCTGGGTTTCCCGTGTCCCTTCAACCAACTTCTATCCCTTTTTGCCTTCTCATCCTGCCTCCGGACAGGAGCTGCCCATTTAGTCTTGTGTATCTACTTGAACTAAGAAACACACTCTTCACTAGTATTATTTCAAAAGGGCCACATAAACCAGAGACTCCATCAGCCTGAGACCAGAGGAACTAAATGGTGCCTGGCTACCACCAATGACCACCCTGATAGTGAACACAACAGAGAGCCCCTGATGGAGCAGGAGAAAAGTGTGGTGCAGAACTCAATTTCATGTAAAAAGACCAGACTTAATGGTCTGACTGAGACTAGAGGAATCCCAGAAGACGTGGCCCCCGGACTCTCTGTTAGCCCAGAAGTAAAACCATTCCCGAAGCCAACTTGGACACTAATTTTTACCAGCCCAATTGCTAGAATTCAGGAGAGAACTACCTTCCCTGTGGAGAAAGGACATGGAATTTTTACCAACCTGACAGAAATAATAAGCTCAAATTCTTCTATGTGGGAAGAAGAGTTCTTTCCTTCACCAACTAGTCCTTATTTCCCCCTTCTTTATCCTCGATTGTCTTGGTTTCTATTCTATTAAAAAAAATATTTTTCAAGGAATCTTTCTCTTGCTACTGAAACCCAGCAGATGATTTTTGTTGTTATGGCATGGTAGTTAGCCTTAGATTTAGGGTTTTTTTTAAAATAAAATTTTCATTTTAAAATAATAGAGTCACAGGAAGCTGCAAAGATAGTACACAGAGGTCCCATGTACCCTTCATCCAGTTTTACCCCAATTCTTACATCTTATGTAATTAGAGTACAATGTCAAAACCAGGAAATTTACTTTGATACAAAGTGTGTGTGTATAGTTCTATGCCATTTTACCACACTTGTAGATTCATGTAGGAGCCCTGGTGGTGCAGTGATTAAGAGCTATGGCTGCTAACCAAAACCAAAAGGTCGGCAGTTCAAATCCACCAGCCGCTCCCCGGAAACCCTATGGGGCAGTTCTACTCTGTCCTATAGGGCTGCTATGAGTCAGAATCAACTTGAGGGCAACTGGTTTAGTTTTTTTTTTCTTTTTTGTCATGTTAACAACCACCAAAATCAAGGTACAGAACTATTCCACGGCCACAAAGATCTCCCTTGTGCTACCCCTGTAGAGTCATGCTGCCTCCCTCCACCATTCCTCACCCCTTGCAACCACTAATCTGTTTTCTATCTCTATAATGTTGTCATTTCAATGTCGTTTGTTGCTAGTTGCCTTCTAGTCGATTGCAACTCACGGCGACCCCACGTGTGCAGAGTTGAACTGATCCACAGGGTTTTCAAGGCTGTGACCTTTGGGAAGCAGATCACCAGGCCTGTCTTTCAAGGAACCTCTGGGTGAGTTTGAACTGCCAAGCTTTCAGCTAGTAATCAAGTGCTTAACCATTTGCATTGCCCAGGGACGCCATCATTTCAATAATGTTATATAAATGGACTCATACTATGTGATTTTTTTAAGATTGGCAATTTTCACTAAGCATGATGCCCTTGAGATCCACGTGAGTGGTTTTGTGTATCAGTATTTCATTCTTTCTTTTGCTGAGCAGAATTTCCACGCGCACGACTTTTCACCTTTTCTCCTCCACCGGAAGCAATCCATTCCTCCTATTCAATCACTTTTTCTCTCCTTTGAAATCAACACTCCCAACTTCTTTCCATGGAAGTACCTCTGATTAACCCCACCTGGCCTCAGTCACGCCTTTACCTTCAGTCCTTGTCCAAAGCTGTCCCAGATCCTGAGGTAGAGCTGGGTTTGGGAAACTCAGCCCAGAAGTCGGTTCTGCTTTATGAGGCATCAACAGATGAAGGAGGATTGCAACGGTAGCTCCAGGGCCCTCCTCCTGTGACTCACCTGGAGAGAGCACCTGAGTCTGAAGGTGTCCTCCCCCTCTGATAGTACAGACTAACCCTCTGCCTCATTTCTTTCCTCTGGTGGGTTTTACTGGCCCCGTCCTTCTCAGTACAGCCCTAACCTGAAGTCCTTCAGAGAACCAAGCGTAAAAAAAAAAGGAAGCAATCGTAATAATTTTCAAACTTGCCTTTCTGCAAAGTAAGATTGTTTACATTCAAATCCCTCTATTTTTACTGTTGCCATCTTTTTTTTTTTAAATTTGTTAATTTTAAAATCACCCTTCATTTCATACGTGTTTTGTTCAGTCATTAAATGTGAATTTAATTGGTTGTTAAGGGAGTTTTCTAAGTTTATTGCTTGTTTAGATCATATTCAGAAAGTGAAAGCTGAATTGAATGGGGTAGGATTTTCAAATACCTACTTCCATTAACCTTGGCCTAGGTATCTGGTGAGGGCTTTGTCAGCAATTCACAGTGTCAAGACCTGGATTTCTCAGGGAGAGTTCTGGAGTTGCCTCAAAATTTCTAATACCCTAGGCAAGTCATCAGCTGTATTAGCGAGGTACAAGTTTATATCCTTTAAATTTAATTCCAAGTGGTTCTTTATGAGAAAAAAGCAAACTAGTGAAAAAAGATGGGCCTGGTAATATTTTCCTAAGTTTAGATTTAAAACCCATCGATAGCTTCTAATGTCAAAGCGTCTTATCCAATTCCCATTCTCAATACAGTAAGAGCAAGGATAAACATTATTTCCCTAAAAGGTCATGGAAGCGCCATAGACACATCCAAACTCCCTGA
>NW_004444003.1:12529727-12548371 GCF_000243295.1 Trichechus manatus latirostris | reverse complement strand
ACATTCTACCTTGGTGAGTAGCGTCTGGGGTCTTAAAAGCCTATAAGCAGCCATCTAAGATACTCCACTGGTCTCACCCCTTCGGGACCAAGGGAGAATGAAGAAAACAAGAGGATAGTCCAAAGGACTAATGGACCACAACTATCACGGCCTCCACCAGACTAAGTCCAGTACAACTTGATGGTGCCCAGCTACAACCACTGACTGCTCTGACAGGGATCACAACAGAGGGTCCCGGACGGAGCTGGAGAAAAATGTAGAACAAAAGTCTAACTCACAAAAAAAGACCAGACTTACTGGCCTGACAGAGACTGGAGAAACCCCAAGAGTTTGGCCCCCGGACACCTTTTTAGCTCAGTAATGAAGTCACTCCTGAGGTTGAAGATTAGACAGCCCCATAAAACAAAAGGAGACTAATGGGGCACAACAGTCCAAGGACAAGGACTAGAAGGCAAGACGGGACAGAAAAGCTGGTAATAGGGAACCCAAGGTTGAGAAGGGACAGTGTTGACATGTCATGGGGTTGTTAACCATTGTCATAAAACAATATGTGTACTAACTGTTTAATGGGAAACTATTTGTTCTGTAAACCTAAAGTACAAAAAAAAAAAAAAAATTATTTCCCTAAATGATTTTTCTAGCAAGCTGAGATATGAAATCCTGGAAATCAAGACACTGTGTTTTTTCTGAAACCCCTGTATTCTTGATCCATTTCTTTGAGATTTGGTAGCCTCTTGATCACACTGGTGGGTTTCCTTAATCTAATATTTGTTGGGACGGCTCAGTAAATGTAGCTGCTTTATTATTATTATTATATTTAATTAGCCTGTTGTTTTTCATGATTAATTCTCATTTTTAAAAACTTTTACATGTATAAGGAGCTCTAGTGGCACAACGGTTAAGCATTTGGCAGCTAACTGAAAATTTGGCAGTTCGAATCCACCCAGAGACCTAGTGATCTGCTCCCACAAAGATTACTGCCAAGAAACCCTATGGGGCAGTTCTACCCTGCAACATGGGGTTGCTATGAGTCAAAATTGACTTGATGGCACCCAACAGCAACACACCATGTATACACTGTGGGCAGTACTATGCATTTTCCAAAAAAGGTCAACCAGGACTCTGCATAAAGTCCAAATCTTTAATGATAGCTCTCACATACTTCTTATCTCTTTGCCCTGGTTGCCCTGGGAACTCCTGGTTTATAGCTAGTGATTCTGTACCACTCTACATCAACTCTAAGCGGATCCTGGGATACCATGGAGTGGGGTCTGACTCCTGCGTTGCTGGTAAACCCTGGAGAGAGCTGCTGTGACGGCAACAGGCTACGCTCTCTGATTTTTAGGGTGAAGGATGCATCTGCATTTCCATTGGACAACAGGTAGTCACTTGGGGAGAGGGAGAGTCAGTCTGCATCCTTTTTCAGTCCTGCCTAAGAGGATCTGCTGGGCAGGTGGCCAACAGTGAGAGTTTCAGTAGGATGGAATGTTGCTGATTAGAGTTTGGGTAGGGGAAGTCCCCCCAGGCTAGGGAATGGGTTGAATAGCTGATGTCTTAAGAGTTTCAGGCAAAGATGTCCCCAGTGATGGGTATCTCCAAAGAACCTGTGAAAATGCCTCACAAAAGACTCAGCTTTAACCATCTGCCAGGCTCATGGAGCATGAAGCCACCCAGCCGTGAAAGAACAGTTTTTTCTCCTTACCCCTCCCCATCCTTTCTCTACTCGTAACTGAGTAGGGTCTGAAATAGCAGCTCAAGAGTTGGGGAGGAAGAGAGTAAGGGAACAGTCAAGCACAATACAACCACACTCCTTTCTCCAAAGGTGACCAGCTGACAACCATGGGCTGTGGCCAGAGAAAGGGGGCAGAAGTCTTACCTTTAATATAAGATTGATGTGATGATTAATATCTTGGACTGGACAGCTTTAATTTGTCATTTGAGACTGGGCTTTGTGATTTTAAGTGACAACAGGTTTGACTTTTACTTTAAGAGTGAGTATAAAAGTCATGAATCCTATCCAACTTTTCAACCAGGAGCAGGGGAAGACTAACTCCACTGAATATATTTTATAGGGACTATAGATCCCTGTTATGATCACAAATTATAGATAACATTGTGAAGATGGGAATTCCAGAACACTTAATTGTACTCATGTGGAACCTGTACATAGACCAAGAGGAAGTCATTCAAACAGAACAAGGGGATACTGCATGGTTTAAAATCAGAAAAGGTGTGTGTCAGGGTTGTATCCTTTCACCATACTTATTTAATCTGTATGTTGAGCAAATAATCTGAGAAGCTGGACTATATGAAGAAGAATTGCAGCATCAAGATTGGAGGAAGACTGATTAACAACCTGCTATATGCAGATGACACAACCTTGCTTGCTGAAAGTGAAGAGGACTTGAAGCACTTACTGATGAAGATCAAAGACTACAGACTTCAGTATGGATTACATCTCAAGATAAAGAAAACAAAAATCCTCACCACTGGACCAATAAGTAACATCATGCTAAACGGAGAAAAGACTGAAGTTGTTAAGGATTTCATTTTCCTTGGATCCACAATCAATGCTCATGGAAGCAGTAGTTAAGAAATCAAACGATGCATTGCACTGGGCAAATATGCTGCAAAAGACCTCTTTAAAGTGTTAAAAAGCCAAGATGTCCCCTTGAGGACTACGGTGCGCCTGACCCAAGCCGTGGTATTTTCAATCACCCCAAATGCAAGCAAAAGCTGGACAATGAACAAGGAAGACCAAAGAAGAATTGATGCATTTGAAATATGGTGTTGGTGAAGAATACTGCATATATCATGGACTGCCAGAAGAATGAACAAACCTGTCTTGGAAGAAGTACAGCCAGAATGCACCTTAGAAGCAAGGATGGCGAGACTACTTCTCACATACTTTGGACATGTTATCAGGAGGGACCAGTCCCTGGAGAAGGACATCATGCTTGGTAAAGTAGAGGGTCAGCGAACAAGAAGAAGACCCTCAACGAGATGGACTGACACAGTGGCTGCAACAACGGGCTCAAACTAGCATCAATGTGAGGATGGTGCAGGACCGGGCAGTGTTTCATTTGGTGTCGTACATAGCCAACGCTACGAGTTAGAACTGACTCAACGGCACCTAACAACAACAACATAGGTCCCTAGGTGGCACAAATGGTTTGTGGTCCACTACTAACCTAAAAGTTGGCAGTTCGAACCCACCCAGCGGTACTGTGGAAGTAAGGCCTGGTGATTTACTTCTGTTTAGATTACAGCCAAGAAAACCCTATGGAACAATTCTACTCTGTAACACATGAGGTTGCCATGAGTTGGAATGGGCTCGATGGCAAAGGTTTTTTTTTTTTTAAATAGGAAACAGACAGCTAAATTTTAAGCTAAAAATTGTGTTTGTTCAATGTAACAATTACTTCTCAAAGTGACAGAATTCAAGAGTCACGGAACTGGGTCTTGGGCATTTCTTATATAATTTATACTCACTTTGATAGCTAATGTTCACCATATTGATACTTCAATTAAAACACAGACAGTGAGTGACTCACTTAAATCCTGTTAAATATAATTACTGTTTACTCTACCATGTATAAATCAGAATCTAGACGTGGGTAGGAATACTCATCAGAAAACTTAACTCTGATCTTATGAAAGCCTTCATAACTCAACTTCTTACCTTCACTAAAAGGTCTTTGGCTTCCTTCTCAAGCCATCTTGGGTAGAAGGGATTGTCCATGCGGATGGAGTGGAAGAGCTCTTCTTCATCTTGCCCATGGAAAGGTGACTGACCAATGAGCATTTCATAGAGGAGGACACCAAAGGACCACCAGTCAACAGAATGGTTGTATTTCTGACCCAGCAAGATCTGTGTGACCAAAGACAGAGACATCATTCATATAAATGAGGTTGATGAGTGAAAACTGTTCACGGACTTCTCAAGGTCAGTCAGTAAGAAATTGGTGGTGACGATAATATGTGGTTTTAACAAAGATCACACTGAAAACTGTTTCTTTTGAAAAGCTAACTACTGGAAAGAAATGAGTAGACAATGTGAAAATTGAGTAAACATTTTTGAGTTCCAATTTCTATCTCTCCTCTAGTGTTAAAGAAAACAACTGAATTGTGTTAACTGCGCTGTCAGCCTTCACTTTCCCATCTATGACGTGAGGGCTTGGGTGGCAGGTATTGGACCTAAGGAATCTAGTATGTATCATATTTCTCCACTGCCTCTGATGTGGGTATCTAAATAAACAACAATAACAACAATAAAAAAAAAACCATTGCCATTTAAGTTGATTCTAACTCATGGAGACCCCATGTGTGTCAGAGTAGAACTGTGCACTATAGGATTTTCAAAATGGCTCATTTTTCAGAAGTAAACTGCCAGGACTTTCTTCTGAGGCACTTCTGGGTGCACTTGAATCTCTAACCTTTGGGTTAGCAGACGAGCACGCTAATCATCTGCACCCCCAGGGAACTCCATCTCAACCAAGCTCGTGTTACATTGCCTTCTATTGTCCCGGATCTTGGCGTGTAGTTTTTATGTAATCAAGCATTCGATGTGATCATCTGACCAAGTGCCTTCCTTAAAGCCTAAACTGTTCACAGCAGTTTGAATTAGCAGTCACAGTTGCAGTCCCCATCATAAGTTAGGAGGAAGAAGAAGTTAAATTTTGTGAAAATGCCAAGGGAGCGCCTAGGATAGCAAGCTGTTCAAATCCAGAAATCAGAGATCTCTAATAGCTACATACGCTTGACAGCAGAGCTCTGAGGAGAACTGGTCTGGTCTATTCATCAGGGAGGTGAAATTAAAGTCTGGAATCCAACCCAACTTTTTACAAGATATTGAAGTTTTTGGCAATCCACTTTCTTCTGCTTATCATCCCAACACACCGTGCTGTGACCTTCTCTAAAATAGTACATAGTGCCAAAAAACCAAAACCAAATCCACTGCTGTCGAGTTGATTCTGATTCATAGAGACCCTACAGGACAGAGCAGAACTGCCACATAGGGTTTCCAAGGAGTGGCTTGTTGCGGACTTGAACTGCCGACCTTTTGGTTAGCAGCCAACCTCTTAACCACTGCACCCCCAGGGCACAGTAACAGCTTAAGTGGAGAAGAGGAAAAAAAAAAAATCCTTGCCAATACATGACTGCTGCTCCCAGGATGGGTAGAAAGACAGCTGCTTCATTATCACAAACACAACAGAGGAGAGATCATAATACTGAAACACTAAAATTAAAAATCAAGACTGGGACCCTCTCAGGTTGGCCATCCTTCTCTCCACCCTGCAATTTGTTCCAGGTTGAGCTCAGTGCACCCATGTGAGCACACACACATCAACACACAAAGGTCTCTCTGCTATTGTTGTTGTTAGGTGCCATCGAGTCAATTTCTGACTCACGACAACCCCAAATGACAGAGCAGAACTGCCTTGTAGGGTTTTCTTGGCTGTCATCTTTACAGGAGCAGATCTCCAGGTCTTTCTCCTGTGAAGCTGACGGGTGGGTTCGAACCGCCAACCTTTCTGTGAGCAGTCAAGTGCTTTAACCATTGTGCCACCAGGGCTCCTACTCTGCTATTAGAGATACTCAGTTGAAATGAAAATTTCTTAAATGGGCCTTTGGAATGAATGGCAGAGTTGTAGCATCAATGGCCTTAGGAGAGAAAACGGAACGACAGTGGTAGACATTCCAATGTTTTCTAGGGAAACTGCACATTCTGGGCCAGTGAATATTTTGATGCCGCAGAATAATTGCACAGCAACCATCCCTGACCCGCTGTGTCACCCTTGAGTCTGTCCCTGGGAAACAGGATCAGCACAGAGTAAGGCTCAGGGATATTGTCAAAGTGTCTGTAACACAAGACTTGCTTAAGAAAAACAGACAGACGGGGGTGGGGGGAGGAGAAACAGTTTTGATGGGTATCTAAAATGCTGTAGGTTCTAATTTCTAGCTTATTCAGTTATTGTACAGTTTTGGGAGATTCCTTAAACCCTCTAAGAATCCCTTATAAAAAGTGGTAATAACATCTGGCCAGCTTACTACTGGAGCCCTGGTGGTGCAGTGGTTAAGAGTCTGGCTGCTAACCAAAAGGTCAGCAGTTCGAATCCATCAGCCACTCCCTGAAAACCCTATGGGGCAGTTCTACTCTGTCCTACAGGGTCACTATGAGTCGGAATCGACTTAATGGCAACAGGTTTTTTTTTTGGTTTAGCTTCCTACTGGGCTGTTGTAGGATCCAATGAAAAGTAGAAAAGGCAAAGTGCTTTTGTAAACTATACATTACTATATGTGTTATGTTAAATATGCATTTTTTTCATGAACTTGTACCCATTTGTGAAAATAAAGAGCTAGCTGCCAACAGAATTCAGGTGCAGGAAATCTGCCACTGATTTCCAGTGTAAAATTCTATACACTAGCCTTATCCTAAGCTTTATCCTAAGGAGCAATCTAAAAGCAGACCCAGGGAGAATGATAAAGAAATGAATTACATGCAGTCTTACTCAAACTTGCCTGACGTGGGGCCAGATTCACATGTAATTCCTAAGACTCGCCACAAGGGGGAGCCCGACACAACCAGAAATTGCTCAGACCATCACGTTTTTGTAAACAACTTCATTTTGACAGGACAAACAAAAAGAAATTTGGACAGGAGACAGCTGTGGTTGAAATTCAGTCTTCCAGGCTAGGTGATGCTAATACAAAATTTCAGTCTTAAGTTAGGAGGAAGATAAAAAATGCAAATTCACAACTCAATTAAACACTGGCAGAATATAATAGCTGCTTAATGAGTACTGATATGTGTTAGGTGTTTTTTTTAGGACTGTATCTTTCATTTGACTACCCCTAAGGCAGGTAATGTTATCCTTGTTTTACAAAGGATGGTGATTGGATCGAAGGAAGTTAAATGCCTTACTTAACCCCATGGGGCAGTTCTACTCTGTCCTACAGGATCACTATGAGTCGGAACTGACTTGACCGCAACTGGTTTGGTTTGGTTTTGAGTTTAGAGCCCTGATGGTGTGATGGTTAACTGCTTGCTAACGGAAAGGTCGGTGGTTTGGGACCCATCAGCCACTCTGTGGAAGAAAAGACCTGGCTATCTGTTCTCGTAAAGATTACAGCCTAGGAAACCCTGTGGGGCAATTCTACTCTGCCCCATAGGGTCGCTATGAGTCGGAATCAACTCCACAACACACAAGAATAGTCAGTAAATTAAAAGCTCTGTCTTGAACGCTGGTCTTTTGGGATTTTACTACATAATGCTCCGTTCATTATATAAAGTTGTCTCCTGGTGTTAAACCTCAGCCTAACATGATCATGCTTGCACTATCCTGTATTTTTAGAGAAACCGTGGTGGGGATGCACTGGGCAGGGGTGGCCTCCTTTTCTGTTTCAGCTCCTGGTGGCCTGCCTTGTTTTGGCCTCTTCTTCTTTTGTTCTGTTCCTTTCCTGCCTCCATTTTTTACCCAAAGAATCCAGAAGCACAGCTCTGAATGCACACCTCTAACATGAGAAGCCAGCACAAAATACTAAGAATGACTCTACCCAGTTTATGTCACAGTCTTTCTTTCTCCCTTGTAGTGAGATATATCATCTCTAATTCTATCTGCTTCTTGGAGCTAAGGTGGTGCAAATGGTTAAGTGCTCAGCTGCTAACTCAAAGGTTGGAGGGTCGAGTCCACTCAGAGACACCTCAGAAGAAAGGCCATGCAGTCTACTTCCGAAAAATCAGCCACTGAAAACCCTATGGAGCATAGTTCTACTCTGACATACATAGGTCGCAACTGATTCAATGGCCACTGGTGACTGGTAAATTGCTATTAAGGTTCAGAGGAAGGAGAGCACTCTTCTAGTTTTTGTTTTGGAGGGTGAGAGAGTAATGGGCATGTGAGTGGGAGAAAGGGAAAGCTTCACAAAGTAGGTGGCATGCCAGCAGAGCCTTGGAAAACTGATAGAATTCTGACAGGTAGAGAAGGGGAGGCTAGACATGATTATTGTATAAAAGAGGCCCAGAGGTGGGGACATTCAGTACATGTTTAGAGACAGACATTTAGTGTGCATGCTTTATTTGAGAAACATCTGGTGGTGCCTGCTCTGAGCTGTAGGGGAGGAGACTGGATACAAGGTAAGTCAAGGTTGTTTGTCAGGAGAAGCTCAGTTTATTGGCAAAATGGATACACACATGCTGTGGCAGCACAAAGGAGGAAGCAATAGATTATTCCTAAGAAGCCAGAGACATCTTCAGAGAGAAGACAGCTTTGGAGGTGGGACTATCATAGACCAAGGGAACAGGATGAGCAATGGCAGAGAAGAACACGGTATGGCGCGGCCAGGGAAGGGTAACAATTTAATATGACCAGAACACAGAGTGTGTGGTTAAGAACATGAGAGATGAAGGTAAAATGGGGGCCTGGGGGCATATTATTAAGGATCTATATTCAGGATTTTGGCTTGTATTCAGCAGATAATGGGACTTCTTGAAGCTTTTATAGCATCGACAGGTTTGTATATTAGAAAGGTAAATCTGTGACAGGTTTGTATGTCAGGAAGGTAAATCTGGTGATTTGGTGGAGCTGTGGCTTTCAAAATGGTACATGCACCTCAGGAGTAAACCAGATGATCTAATGCGATGTGGAGAGAAAATACTCGAACTTGTATTTATATTAATTTTCAAAAATCTAAAATGGAAAGAATTTAGGCTTTATGAGTATTTAATACACAGGCTGACATGGGTACCCTCATTTACAAACTGAAACAGTAAAGGAGGAATTCTCAGGAAGAACGGGCTGCCTCATCTCAGAAGCAGCACGGTGTGACTTGACTGATTCATTTGTTTTCACTGTATGTTTATGTTGTACACCAGATTAAGTGGATTGATGGGTTCCATTTTAACTAATTTTCACAAAATGGGTAAGCAGCTTAAGCTATCTGCAAAGAGGCTTGGACTGAAGTTAATACTAAATAATGCAAACATAAGCAGAACATAAGAAAACGGTTGAGCTGACACCTCTCTCACTTCTAGTAGAGCTCTTTGTCAGCCACATGATGAGGCTAAAAATAATGATTATATCATTGGTTCTGGCAAGAAGTTAGCTGACACAATTGAATGTATCGAAAGTATTGGTTTGAATTACAGATTTAAATAGACTATTGTCAACAAAAAACCTTGCCTTGAGCACATATTATAATTCTGTATTATATCATGCCTTTGTGAGGTATCTTTTCCAGCTATGATAACCATTAAAACCAAGAACTGAAATAAACTAAACTTATCAGAACTTTGAATCACAGAAGCATAAAGTATTAAACCAAGATTTAAAGACTGTTTAATCTGATTTTAATGACAGCATGTTTTTGTGCTATTGGTAAATATAATAAAATTTAGCTATTTAAAACTATTGTTTATTTCATCTTAAACTCAATCTGATTATATTTATTTCTGTGTATGTTTTATAACACACAGACTACACTGGTTGTTGGTGATGCAGTAGTTAAGAGCTCAGCTGCTAACCAAAAGGTCAGCAGTTCGAATCCACCAGCCGCTCCTTGGAAACCCTATGGGGCAGTTCTACTCTGTCCTATAGGGTCACTGTGAGTTTGAATTGACTTGGTGCCAATGGATTAATGTCTATGATTCATACATAAATAAATATACATCTATTGGAGATGGATGCCTTCTGAACAAATACTGTTCTTCTGGCTGCTCAGAATAACATGATCAAAAAGTTTGTGAATGTGTGAAAAGGACGTATTGGAAGATGGTTGGTGATGGAGAGGAAAGCCAGGTAGAAGGGTGTCACAAGGGTCCAGGACAAAAGATAACTGAGGGCCTAGATTAAGGCAGCAGCATGGAGAATAGGGAAGAATTTGACATTGTTTGGGGATTAAATCAAAGGGATGCATTTTGAAGGCAGAAAGGAATCAAGGGAGATTCTTAATTCATCACAAGACTGGGGGACAGAATAGACATGAGAGGTTCCTGAGATCTAAATATTTAAAGTCTTGGTGTTTGGTTGAATTTGAGAGTAAGAAATAAGGAGAAAACTTGAATAATTCCTAGTTTTCTGGTGAGGCAACTGGATGGATGGAATTTTAATTCACCAAGAAAACAGGAAAAGGAGGGGAGGCAAGTTCCACAAGGAAAATGAGTTTTGGACATATTATGTTTGAAGGGCCTGTGGAATCTAGTTGAAGATCTCAAGTAGAAAAATGCACATATGGGTTTGATGCAAGAGGAAGAAGTTCAGGCTGGGCATATTGATTTTGGAGTTATGTAGGTGGCAGTTAAATCCATAGCCAAGTTGCTTCTGGAGAACGTACAGAAAGAACAGAGGCCTAAGAATGGAATCACATGAGAAAAGCACGCTTGACGAAAAAGAGACTGAGGTTGCAGATAGAAAAGCAAGTTGCTGAAGCTAAATTCTGGAGGAGGCAGAATCAGGAAGAAAGGCTTGCCAAGAAAGGATACGGCATCAGGCATTTGTAGACAGCAATGAATGAGGAGCGCAAGGTAAACATACCGAGACATTTCAAGGTGGAGAGGAAAGGAACTGAGGTAGCTCACATGAGGTCACAGCTGTTGAGAAGGGCAGGGATGGTGGTCTGAGCACAGTGAATATATTTTAGAATTTTTACTAAGGGGAATTCAATAGTTGGATTGAGTTTCCTCTCTGAGGTCTTCTTCATTTGTATCTTAATTAGCTTTGGCTGCACTTCAGACTGGAAATGGTTTTAATGCATCAATACCTGTATTTATGCTAACCTGAATAAAGCATAGATTTCTAATATCACCAAGTTATTAAATCAATGAGCCGAGCTCTGTGAGCTCAACAATTCCTTGAAAGTTAAAAGCCACAATTTCTTGCTGAACAGACGCCAACCTTGCATTTAAACAAGGTTAAATAAAAATTAAATACCACATAATTACAGGGCAAAGCTGCATATTTCTTAGACTTGGCCTACCACAATTACTTTGGTAATGATAGGGATTTGCTGCTAAGTTTGTTTTACCCAGGAAATCAGAAGTCTATCATTGTTTTTATCAAACAACTGTCATTCATTCATTCATTCAAAAGGTATTTATTAGCATCTCAATGTACCAAGTCTTCACTAAGTCCTTGGATCTAAAAGCGAGTAAGATATGTAATTCTACACATGCAACAGAATGGCAAAGAACTATACAGACACCTTGCATTAATGTCGATTTCCTGGTTTTGATATTGTACCATAGTCACATAACAAGTAATCACTGGGGGGAACTGGGTGAAGGGTAGATATGGGAAGCTTCTGTATTATATTTCCAAATTCCTATCAATCTATAATTATTTCAAGACACTAAGTTAAAAAATAAAAAAAAGCAAGAAACAGTCCCTGACTTTAAAGCTATCATCAAGTAATGCTGCTGTTGTTGTTAGTTGCTCCTGAATTCTGACTTATGGCGACCCCATGTGTACAAAGTAGAACTGCTCCATAGGGTTTTCAAGGCTGTGAACTTTCAGAAGCAGATTGCTAGGCCTGTCTTCTGAGATGCCTCTGGGTGGATTTGAACTGCCAACCCTTGGCTAGTTGTCTAGCACTTAATAGTTTTCAACAGCCAGGGACTCCTTATCAAGTAGTGCAGGGAGATTTAAAGATAAAGAAGCAATTAAGATAATTGTTATGGTATGAGCAGGACTAACTGTTAGAGGAGTGTCTAATCTTCCTGCGGTGGGCAGTTGGAGGAGGATTCCATAAAAAAGGCAGTATGTGGGTTTAGTTGGATTGATGGATGCCTTCTGAACAAATGCTGTTCTTCTGGCTGCTCAGAATAAAAACAGTGATGCCTTATTTTATGTTTTTGGTGGGGGTGGGGGCAATGCTTAGGTGTCATATATTATCTCAGTAAATGCTTGCAATAACATTGTTAGGTAAGTATTCTCCCCATTTTACAGAAGAGAAAAGCGTGGCTCAGTGAGACTTTGGCCATCTGTCTATGTTCACGCAGGGGAAGCTTGAAATCTTTAGTTCAGGTTTTCTGAACCTAAAATTAAGCCACTTCACTTACTCAGGTGGGTACTTATGAGAGTATCCAGTTTCCACCTGGTTCTTCACCAGTTTTAACTTCTGGTTGATTTTCAGGCTGGGGTTGGGCAAAGTCATGACTGAAAGGAAATGCTGAACTAGTTAAGCCTTGGAGAGATGTAATTCGTGTGAGTACCAACCTCCATAAAGTAATAAGGACAACACACATGTGGGACTGGATTTATGAAATACTCAGAAAAATAAATATAAATTCTGAGCCAAAATACTTAAAATCTTCCTATTTTAAAAGGAGGAAGAAACAGTAGTGCTTGGTTCAGGGTTGAGCTGAGGTGGGGAAGGGGCCAGTTGCAGGCCTTCCCGGCAGTGTAACCGTACCTCTGGGGCGATGTAGTCAGGAGTTCCGCAGAAAGTGTTTGTCCTTGCATCTCCTAACATGTTCTCCTTGCACATTCCGAAGTCTGCTATTTTGATATGTCCGTCTTTGTCTAACAGGATATTATCTAACTTCAGGTCTCTGAAAAATACAAGCGAAGCAAAATCTCACTTTAAGAATACCAAACCTGTTGCCGTCAAGTCGATTTCGACTCATAGTGACCCTACAGGACAGAGTAGAACTGCCCCATAGGGTTTCCAAGGAGCGGCTGGTGGATTCAAACTGCTGACGTTTTGGTTAGCAGCTGAACGCTTAACCACTGAGTCACCAATGAGTGCAATCTTGTTAAAATAAAATAACCACAATGAAGGATGTAAATGAGCTCCAGCCTGAGAGTTCCTTTCAAACCTTGCTCCTCATCTACAGCTTTGCTCAGTGTGCCCACTGCTCTGCTATTCGTTCGTCTTTACTCCTTGGCTAGTGTCTCATGTTTGGGATTTTCCCAACAGCCCTTGCTGCCCCTGTTCAGCCTTTCACGGTCTAACTCAGACAGGCATTTGTACCTTCCATGTCCAGCACAGCACTTAGCACACCCTTGGAGCTTAATTCATATTTCTTGAATGGTTGACTGAGTAGTTGGTGAGAAAGTGCATAAAGGTTAATGTATAATCTCTCCAATGGTACATTAATTTTAAGAGCAGCCTCAAGAAACAGCATCTGGATGTAAAGAAACTGCTAAGGATGAAACGTCATCAGGGGCTGGTAGGTGGTGAAGTGTTTGACACAGGGTGGTATCTAACATTGCATAACATGTACAATTATCCACTTGCCTAGAAGGTTGGAGTACAGACAAAGCTAATTCTTCAAAAGAACAGCTGGCAGCCACTAGCTCCTGTTTCCGACTTACCAAGGAGTGCAGCTGAAGAGAAGGTTGACGAGAGCACAGATCTAAGACTCTTTATCCCAGTACCTTTCCTGGGAGTAATCGTGAGGGAGAAAAGGCCTAAAAATTATACTGACTTTATGCCATTTCTACATATTTCTGTTTCCTTGTGAATAAATTATTTGTACTGTACCTAATTCCAAGACCAATTGAGGAAGGCTTTCCTAACTTGAATAAAGAATAATTCTATATCGTAAATCTAAATAAAATGTGGTAATATATACAATGGAATATTACTTAGCCATAAAGAGAAATGAAGATCTGATACATGCTACAACATGGATGAAGCTCGAAATGTTATGCTGAATGAAATGTCAGCCACAAAGGAACAAATATTGCATGATCTCACTTATATGTTATATCTAGGATACACAAGTGTATAGAGACCAAAGTCTATTAGTGGTTACTAGCAGGGGCCTATCTATGAGAAACAGTGGCTATGGCAATTAGTTTTAAGTTGCTGAATGATCTCTCATGGCTGGCAATGGAAACTTCGATCGCCAATAGAAACTGCTCATTAGCGCCCCTCCTCAAGCAGTGCCCAGGGCACATGCCCTACCTGCCATGCCTTAGTTATGCGTCTGGTTACCAGGGGTGGGAGCGAGGAAGGGAGGAGAAACAGCGAACTCAGTGCTTATGGAACACTGAACTTTTGTTAAGGGTGATGGAAAAATTTAGAAACGAATAATGTTAATGGTTGAACAACATGAAAATATAAATTACTGAATTGTACATGTGAAGAATGTTGAAAAGATAAATAATTACATATTTACCACAATAAAAAAAATTTTTTAGAAGAATAATTCTAAAACCAGAGTCCACCTGATGCCAGAATGACACGTGAATAGGTTCCTCTCCTTAGGGAACAGGTACTATCTTAGAACAGCCTATTCCCTTTCCAGATAAATGTAACGGAAACTGATTTTTTTGTGTTTGTTTTTTAACAAGATTTAAAATAAATAAGCCAAATTATACCTCCCTGTAATTTTACCTATTGGTTCAAGGATGCTTTCTATTATGACAGATGATACCCTGAATATTTGAAAAGTGGTATCAGATTTTTCTCGTCTTTACTTTGTTCCTCATATGACATGGTTTTCATTCCCTTCAACATTCCAGTCACCAACTTTCAAATATCTCAAATTTGTCAATTTTCATCCTAAACTATGGTGCTAAGAATGGACCCAGCGTCCTCTAGATACATAATCTGATTGGTGCAGCATATGGTGGGACTATTAGCTTCTGATTCTCTGGCCTTTTACTACTGTGGACAAAGAGATTGCACTAGCTGTTTTAGTAACTCCATCACAATAAAGGTTGATATTGAGCTTCTTGTAAACTAAAACCTCCAGGTGCTTTTTATTTTTAAAAAAACAAAACAAAATGAAACACAAACTTCCATTATATCAGTTTCTTCTCATCTTGTACCTGTGAAATTGATATTTTTAAAGATAATACAGGTGCTACTGTTGACACCAATTTCTTTAAAATTTTATTTTATTGATTTTAGTCAATGGACTTCTAGGAATTCTAGCTTGTCCAACATTCAGCTTTCTCTCCCTTTATGTTATCTGTCCATGAATTTCTGAACTTTCTGAAATCTACTCTCTTTAAATCTAGGTTATGTGGTTGGTGATGGCTACCATGGCCTTCATTAGTCATCTAAGACGATTTGGCATGGAGCAGCAATAACCATTGTTTTCACTCCATACTGAATCTCTTCTTAGAGAATTTGCTCAGGCTTCCTTCTCAAAGACTCTGCCCCTAAAGGGCCTGGTAAGTAACCAGGTGCCCTTGACCTTAGGTGACTGGGCCAGAGGTGGTTGCCTGGCTCAAGCTGTATCATTTTTCTCCTTTTCTCTTTTTCTCAAGATATGGGGACACTAATCTGTCATGGTGCCCTGGTGGCATAGTGGTTAAGAGCTTGGCCGCTAACCAAAAGGCTGGCAGCTCAAATCCACCAGCTGCTCCTTGAAAACTCTATGGGGAAGTTCTAGTCTGTCCTACAGGGTTGCTATGAATTGGAACTGCCTTGATGTCACCCAACAACAACAACAACAATTTGTCTTAGTTAGATGCCTGAACTGAGAAGATACCTAGGGCTGCTTGTGGCCTGTCTCTTAGCATGTCCTTGGAGAAGGAGAGAAAACTAGCTTGTTAAAAGGAGAGAAGAATGAAGTGGCTATGCCAAGAGCAGTGATAAGAGAACATGTAAACCCAGAGAGAACCAGACATGACGAGAGAGAAGCTACCCTTGTTTCTGATGGGTCTGCAGTTCTTGGCTCCAGTCTCTTAATGAGGACTGGCTTTTGCTTAAGTAAACGTTTGAGTTGTTTTATATTAAAACCAAAAACCATACCCATTGCCGTTGAGTTGATTCCGATTCACAGTGATCCTATAGGACAGACGTGCCCCATAGCATTTCCGAGGCTGTAATCTTTATGGAAGCGGGCTACCATATCTTTCCTCTGCAGAGCCGCTGGTGGGTTTGAACCACCAACCTTTTGGTTAGCCCTGTGCCACCAGGACTCCTTGGTTTTATGCTACTTATCATCAAACAGTACTGATTAAGAAAATATTCGTATTCTTCTAAGTTGCCATCATTATTTGTTTTGTCTCTCTCCCTTGTTAAACTGCAAGCTTTACGAGGGTGGAGATATGTATTGTGCGTTATCTGCTGTATTGTGACTGTCCTGACAAGAGTATAGCATGTAGTGAGTATTCAATAAATATTTATTGAATGAATTCATCATTTTCATTTCACCAACCAACGATTTTCAGTTGCAATTAGGTCCTGAGTAACTGTTCCCTTTCACTGCTTCCTCCACCTCCTGTGAGAATAAATTAACTAGAGAACTCGAGAATGGAATATAGCTCTGCTTTGGTGGAGTGAGACAACAGATGTCCCCAGAGTTGCCATCTTCCATCTGGGCGAGCTCGGTAATCTCCATTATGAATGCATCACCAGCAGTCTCTGCCTGATGGGAGGCTGGATGCAGATCTCACATTTACATCAGTTCTGTTTCTCTCTCATCCAAAATACCATTATACACATTCATTATTGGGTCTAGATAGATAGGTAGATAGATGGCTGCTGTTGAGTCGACTCCAACTCATGGCGACCTTACATACAACAGAACGAAACACTGCCTGGTCTTGTGTCATCCTCACAATTGCGGGAATGTCAGAGTTCGTCGCTGAGGTTATTGTGCCAATCCATCTCACCGAGGGTCTCCCTCACCCGCACTGGCCCTTTACTTCACCAGACATCATGTCTTCCTCAGTGACTGATCCCTCCTGATGACGTGCCCAAAGCAAGCAAGTTGGACAACGTTCTGTTGTGATCCATAAGGTTTTCACTGGCTAACTTTCAGAAGTAGCTCACCAGGCCATTCTTTCTATTCTGTCTCAGTTTGGAAACTCTGCTGAAACCTGTCCACCAAGGGTCACCTTGCTGATATTTGACATACTGGTGGCATAGCTTCCAGCATCACAGCAACACGCAAGCCACCACAGTATGACAAACTGACAGATGGGTGGTGGCATCAGGTCTATAGACTTCCAGTATGTCTAAACCTTCTCATTAGAGAGTGCTAGTCTCCTGCCTCCTATCTTCCATTTGAATTAAGTATACTGTTTCATTTCAACTTATCAATTATATTCCAGTAAATCCAATTATAGATCATATTTAACTCCTTATTTTAAAACTTCAGGTTCATTTTCTAATCCACACTCTATGTAATACTGATATCATTTTGGGTTTCTGCTATATGAAACTTATTTGCCTCATTTGTAGACACATACGTATACTTCTAGAAATTTGGTTGAAAGACAGTTTTGGAGTCATCACTAGGGAGCCAGACACCCAGATACAGGGCTGTACACAGATAATCAGAGTAATGGAAATAATGTCTAATGTTTTCATTGGGTTTCTTGCTTTCATAAGCATTTTTATCACTTGATTCTTATAAACAACTCTTTAATCTGAAATTATTAATATTTTTATTCATATTATTCTGATAAAAAACACAAAAGCTGTTATAGGTTAAGAAGCCCTGGTGGCCTGGTGGTTAATGTGCCTGGCTGCTAACCAAAAGGTTGGCAGTTCAAACCTACCAGTGGCTCCATAGGAGAAAGATGTGGCAGTCTGCTTCTGTAAAGATTACAGCCTTGGAAACCCTGTGGGGCAGTTCTACTCCGTCCTACAGGGTGGGTATGAGTTGGAGTCGACACGATGGCAACAGGTTTGTTTTTAGTTGGGTTATAGGTTATATGATTTATCCCAGGTCACACAGCCCATCAGTGGGCTGGGATACAAACCCAGTCTTTATCCTCTTTTATATCCCCTTAAACCAATGATACCAAAATCACCTGGTCTTCCTCATTGAACTGCTCTTGCTAAGATAGCCAGAGTTTTCTGTGACAACAAGCATGCATTTTAACTGATTCTAAAAATAAATGTTCTCTGAGCTTTCTGCTAGGAATAACAAACTTAGTGTCACATTTTCAATCTGCCCTCTAAAGTCTGCCAGGTGTATTTAGGGGTGGGGAGAGAAGGTCATTGAAGATTTGAGAAGTCTAAGTTGAAATAAGAAAGGTACAGAAAGCCTGCCATGCAATGCCGGACCTCCATGAGGGTAAGGAATGAGGGCAGAAGAAGAGTAGGAAGGTTCCTTGTAGCCAACTGGAAACACTACACAACTCAAAGGTCAAGAATATTCTGAGACGTCAGACTATTTACTCCTCACACACACACCTCAAAGGACATCAGGACCTGGAAAAGAACTTGCAGAGTCCAAGTCACCTGGTTTGGCTCTGATAAGCACGTGTCTGCCCGGAGGAGCCCCACATCAGTGCCTCAAGTGTAACACAAAATTAAGTGGAAACTCATTCAATTGTGTGGTAATATAAGCAAAGGTTTTCCATTCGGACGAAGCAGGGTGTTGTAGAGACGTGACTTGGAGAGTCAGAAAAACTAGCTTCCATATCCTAACTGTATAGCTAACTAGCTCAGCCAACTCATTTCTTCTCTCTGAGCCTGAGACTGCTCGTCTGTAAAATGGGTACAATGAAGCCTGCCTTGCTTATCTCACAGGGACCTCTTGAACATCAAATGAGATAATCCATGTGAAAGCCTTTGTAAGTGGCTTCAAATATATGAGTTGGACCCAGTTTTATCACCAATAAAGGTAATTTAAAAATCCCTTTCAGTTCTATTATGCTAAGATTTGAGATGCTAGATTTGTTTCTTTCCATGTCTGCATATTTTCTAGCTCCTTTTTTTTTTTTTTTTTT
>NW_004444003.1:12444844-12529627 GCF_000243295.1 Trichechus manatus latirostris | reverse complement strand
TTTTTTTTTTTTTTTTTACCACTAGTCAACTAGGGCTTGTGACATCTTGTAAGATACCACTGGTCTTCAGGTTCCACTAGCACACCGTAAGTGATGCTGCTGCCACCTGCTTCTCTATACCTCACTGGCCTCATTTCTTGTTATTGCTCAACAACAGCCTTTCCACTAAAGCTGGACACATTGGTTTAATATTCCTCCACGTGACCTACTTACTCCTATTTATGTGTCTTTTTTGAAGTCACTTTTTCCACCTGCAACACCCCTCCCCTTTAAAAATCTGTCTTATGGCAGGAATTTTTGTTAGCATACCTCCATTTAATTCTGATGATATCGATATTTTTCTTCCCTTCAGCACTTAGAGTTTTAATGAGAATCATATTCACTGCGTAACAAACCCAGTATTCTTTCTTATCGGTTCATAAGAAGACTCAGAAAACTAGTCTCCTCATACAATAACATAGTAAGAGCTCTAAAATGGGTATAACTTGCTTGTGAGATTAAAGCTACTTATGGACCTCTATTGGTCTTTATTTTTTCTGCATGTCAATAACTTATAAGATTAACTGATAAAAGGAAGACCTGTGATATGCAGACAGAGACTGCACTGGGCACATGGGTTCTGTTCTCTCGAGGTCCCTTCTAGCTCTAATATCTTTTTCTCTCAAACCTTTCTATTTTTCCTTTCTCTTGCTCTCCATCCATCCATCCATCCATCCATCCATCCATCCATCCATCTCACACAGTCTACTGAGTCCCTAAAAACAAACAAACAACAAAACCCCACGGCCGTCAAGCCAATTCTAACTCATAGCTACCATACAGGACAGAGTAGAACTTCCTCATAGGGTTCTTAAGGCTGTAAATCTTTATGGAAGCAGAATGCCACATCTTTCTCCCTTGGAGTGGCTGGTGGATTTGAATCACCCACCTTTTGGTTAGCAAGGCTCCTGGGTCTCTAAAACAAAAAAAGACCAAACCCGTTGCCGTCGAGTTGATTCCGACTCATAGCAACCCTATAGGACAGAGTGGAACTGCCTCATAGGGTTTCCAGAGAGCAGCTGGTGGATTCAAACTGCCAACTGTTTGGTTAGCAGCCAAGCTCCTAACCACTATGCCACAAGGGTGGTATAGGTAAATTTTAGGTATACTGCAGGCATTACAGATATACAAGGAAATAAAACATGGATCCTCATCGGGTTTTCAAATAATGTTTTGGTGAGACTTTCTCAATTTCCTTAAAATTAAAAAAAAGTATAAAATGGTGTCTTAATTACCTAGAGCTGCGGTAGCACAAATACCACAAGTGAGTGGCTGTAAAGAACAGAAATGTATTTTCTCACAGTTCTGGACGCTGAAAGTTCCAGTCAGTGTCCTTGTTCTCTTCTTATAGCTCAGAAGCAATTAGGTTTAGAACACACCCTACGCTGGTATGGTATCACTAACATAACAAAGAAAATCCTATTTCCAAACAGGATTACACCTGCAGGTATAGGGGTTAGGATTTCAACACATATTTTGGGGGGCCACAATTCAATTCATAACAGTTTCTTAAACTATTGTATTTTAGACAGTCTCCCCCGCAAAAAAAAATCATATCCAAAGAATTTCAAAGTCCCTGCTGTTCCAGAAAATAGACTTCTCAAGACTCCCTTCAGTCTTTAGTTCTCTGCCTCTAAATAGGGCAGGCCTCATCTGACTGTACCCTCTGAAACAGAGGGGTCCTTCCTAAGTGAATTTCCCAGATAATGACAGCTTTCTCTTTAAGCACTAAAGCTTAAATATTAGCCATCTCTGATGGAATGCTTTCTGAACTGATAACACACAGTCTGGCTGTCTTAAACGATCGGTGTAGAACATAATTTAACCTGTACTGATGACTCCGGGTCATTATTATGAACATGTGCCACAAAAGAGCACACAATCCTGTTGTCCTGGAGCCTTTCGGTTGCTTTGCATCTTCCCCTTATGTCAGGTTGTCAGCTGTCACTTCTCACTGCAGTGGCTTCCAGCAGCTCTGCCAGATCATTTCTGTTTCTTTTTTTTTTTTTTTTTAACCCTAATCTGCAGTGAGCTGGAAACCATCTAAGCTTTTAAAGACATGTATGTTAAATAAGTATCAACAGTGTTTTGAGAAAAGAAGGAGACTGAAGTACAAGAGGTTTAATCTAAGGGCTTTGACAGAAGGACGTGACACGATATTGTACAACAGAGAATTCTGGACAGACATCTGCTCATGAAGATCACATGCAAGGTGTTCTGTGTGCTTCTGCGAGGTGCAGGATCATAGGTTTCCATAGGTGAGTCTGAGTGCTCAAGCAAAGGCTCCCGTTACGGACTGAATTGTGTCCGTTGAATTGCTGGTCTTTGTACTGTGGATGTGATCCTCTCTGAATATAGCGTTTTCCTTTTGTTATGTTAATGAGGCCATACCAGTATAGGGTGGATCCTAAAACTAATCACTTCTAATTTATAAAAAGACCAGAATACACACACACACACAGGGGAAGACAGATGCTGTGTGGGGATTGTATACAAGCCAAAAATCAAGGTATGCCTGAAGTTACCGACAAAGAAGGAACGGACAAGGCTGAAAGTCTGATTTGAACTTTTCATCTCCACAACTGTGAGAAAATCAATTTCTGTTCTTTAAAGCCACCCACTTGTGGTATTTCTGTTATAGCAGTATGAGGAAACTGAGACCACCTCCCCACTCCGCCCCAGAAGAAAATTTCACAAGCATTTCGAGGTGGCCCAAAGAAAATACAACAAGAATTATGAAGTGGAAAAAAGCAAAGGAAAAGAAAGAAAGCAACAAAAATATACTAAAGAGAAAGCAGAATAATGGAAGGAAGTGAGAATAGGGGCAGTGAAAGGGAGAACAAAAGTAAGGGGCAGAATAAAGGACAAGTAAGAGTAGAACCTTATTGCTTTTGAGACTGGAATTTCTTACTTGGTTGTTATTAAATCATCATCCATGTTATCACTATGGGGAGAAGGTCTGGGCTGGAACTTTCTATCACAAAACCACACTAGCTATTTCATATCACTAAAGTACAATAATTAAATTAACTGGACCAAGAAATCTAGATAGCTTAATGTTCATTTCCAAGGAGCAACATTTACCTGTAGACAATTCCTTTGGAATGAAGGAACTGCAGACCAAGAATAATTTCAGCAGCATAAAACCTAAAAGAGGGAGAAGCAAGGTTCAAAATGAATGCATTAACAAATTAAAATAAAATCCCCAAACCCAGCTTTCTATTTTATGTCCTGAGTGCTATGTGGAGCTGCTCTGCTAAATTGCTTACACACATTATTTTGTTTCATGCTGACAAGAGGAAGATGCTATCCATTTTACACATGAGAAACTGGTGGGAGGGAGGGGGAAAGGAAGACACAACGGTTAGGGGACACTGAGCTTCCGTTAAGGGTGATGGAAAAATATGGGAATGGTGATGGTAAATGGTGATGGTTGAACATGATGAACGTAATTAACGTCACTGAACTGTACATGTGAAGATTACAGAAATGGTAAATGTTCTGTTACCTACATATTTACTACACAAAAAAAAAAAAAAAAAAGGAAAGAAAACTGAAGTTCAGACATGTCTAGCGTCTACACTGACAGTATGAAACAGAGTTGGTACCTTAAACTAGCCCCACGTGAGTCCAGTGTTTATTCTTATATTGTAAATGACAATGCGCTGTTATTTTTTGTAACTAAAACACACACACACAAAATCAAATTCAATAGTACTGTGTGATTTACACACAGAGGACATATTTTTTCCCTTTATTTTATGTTTAGTTTGGAGCCCATAGCCCTGTATGCGGGACCACGTCAAATAGACCAGGCTTGTTTATTTTCATGCTGATACAACTTAGCCTGTACAAGAAGTGGAGCCTGAGAGGTGGAGGAAAGGATATTATAAGAGTGATAAATCACTCCTCATCTTCAATGATGACAGACTTAAAAGAAAATGAGTTTATACTATCATGAGTGGGATTAAGGTTAGAGATAAAGGAGAGTTTCCTGGAAGTGATATTTGATGGATCTCATAGAAGAATACAAAAATCTCCTCCCTGGAAAGCATTTAGGACACAATAGATAAGCATGTTTCCAGGCTGGCTTCAATACATTACTGAGCATTGCAGAGGTCAGTGGACTGAGCCCTTCCCAGCACAAAAAATGCCTGATAAATTTCTCTGCTGCAGAAATCCAATAAAATTATCTCTGGGTGCATTGCTGATGGTTCCCAGAGGCAACAAGGGCAGTGGAGTGTTACCCACTGGATTTTACAGAACAGCAACTTCAGTCAGGGTTCTTGCAGGAGCTGGTGGAACAAGTTCATCTTTCAACCCAGTTCATCTAAAGCACTCACTGTTCATTCAGAGATGCGTGAGAGATTACTGAGCATCAAGCAAGAAAGCCAACCTATACCTATCTTTTTAAAGTGAGCCTGCTGGCGGTTTCCTTTTGCTTGAATTTCAAGGTGGTTTTACTACTCTGGATCCAGGATCCACGGTGGGGGAGGGAAGCACACAGAGCGGGGCAGGGGACAAACACGGCCTGCTCAATCTCGCTTGCATCGATGGTTGCTTGATGCCAAAGAAGGTGAAGATTTATTTTAAAATAGAGTAAGTGCCTCTTCCAGGTTCCTAATTCTCACGCCCCTTGAGCCAAATGCTTTATGCCTTCACATTGAGCTTCCCACTAAAGTCCTTGGCTAAAAGCTTCATTCCTGGTGACCACCTTTATGGCCTGTGTTCTTTGCAAAGGGCTCAGATTATTTACAAATATGAGTGGCTGCAATTCTGATGGATTGGAGTGGTTTCTTAAGAAATTAAGTGACCAGCTTCAAAACACGGAGAAATGAAACAAAACTGACACAACTTTAAGTTTCACAAACTGGGGAAAACTGTTGCCTTGTTTGATACAATCCCAGTTTACCTAGCCCTGGGATCAGGTCTCAACTAGTTCATTCCGGTTTGAACCACTGCTGAGAATTTGCATTTCTAACAAGTTCCCAGGCAATGCTAATACTGCTGGTTAGGGATCAATTCTGAGAACCACTAGTACAACAGTGGTTCTCAAAATTTATCATACACAAGAATCACCTAGGGATCGGGTTAAAATGTGGATTCTGATTCAGTATATTTGGAGTAGAAATGCAAATTCTCAGCAGGGGTTCCAACCAGAACGACCAGGAACAAACTGGTTTGAAGCCCTGCCTGGGATTTAGGCATGCTGAATAAGGAAACAAGAAAAAATACCAGTAACTGACAAGAACGATGGAAAAATCCCAACCCCTTTATAGGGCTCTTACGTCGCTCTGCAAAGATCAAACTTGTGGCAGATTTGGATGTGGTACATTAAGTCTCCTCCGTTGAGATACTCCATCACAAAAAAAAGGTTTTCCTAGGGAAAAACAAAACAGTCACAAGTTTTAGCTTCTTAAGAAAGAAAATAAGTGTTGCTGTTTAAATGGATGAGATAATTCCAGGAGAACCAATTCTGTATTTTACTATTACTATTATTATACATTATTTTAATCATTGATGAGGAAACTTGGGCAGAAAGATTACATGATTTTTCTCAACTGATATAGCGAATAAGTAGCTTAGCTTAAATGCAGAAAAAAGATCTCTAAAACCTTGTATCATGTCCATTCAAGTTAGAGTACTGTCATGTAAGTTGCAGGACTGTATGGATCTGATCATTTTATTTAGCAGTGAGAAAAGTTCTGTATAGTTTCTTATAAGACCGTGCATACAGTGTTAGACATTCAGAACTGGAAGGAACCTTAACGTTCAAATGAGGAAGCCAAGGTTGCCCAATGTACACGTATTGTTTGCGGCAATGCTACAAGTACAAGCCAGTCTAGGGTTTTGTGTGTGTGTGTGTGAAAATATATACAATAGCTCATATACCTGTGCAACAATTTTTACAATGGTTACATACTTCACTGTGTCAGCACTCTCGCCATCTCTGCCCATACTGTCTGACCACCATTAACTTAGACTCTCTGCCCCTTAAAGTTCCCAGCTGCGCTTTAGAGTTACTGTTGTCATTTCAATCTCCTATAGATAACTCTTTAAGAGGGTGTGATGCTCAAGGTAGACACCCAAATTTGGTCTTGAAACCATGTATAAAGACTCCCACTGAGCTTCAATTAAGGGTGATGGGAAAATCTGGGAAGGGTTAATGGTGATGGTTGAACAACATGATGAATGTAGTTAATATCACTGAACTGTACATGTGGCAATTGTAGACATGGCAGAAGTTCTGTTACCTATATAGTTACCACAATTAAAAAAAAAAAAAAAGACTCTCAAAATCAAATCCATAGAGACCAAAGTTTATTAGTGGTTACCAGGAGTGGGAGGGAGGGGAGAAGGGGGAGTCGTTGTTTAGGAAGCATTGAGTTTGTTTATGGTAATGCACAATCTGGCAGCAGATACTGGTGATGGTTGCAAAACATGATTAATGTAATTGATGTCACTCAATTGCATATGTAAAAAAGGTTGAACTTGCAAATGTTGTGTTATATGTATTTTCACAACAACAACAACAAATCTTTAAAAAAAGACTTCCCAAATAACTTAGTCGATCTCTAGCATTTCCGGACCCCAAGAAGGCTAGGAAACCTGGTGCAGTTCTGGGTAACATTGGTTGGAATGTTTGTATGCTATAAACCAGCAGATGAGGCATGCAAGAGTGAGGGTCCAACTGGATGTGCCTGCAGGACAACGTGACAGCGTTGGGCATCTAGTGGGTGCTGATCACATACTTATTGACTGACAACGTGTAGGATGGTAAAGAGAGTGCAAGTCTGGGACTCTGACTGCAGGAGTAAGGCTTGAAAACATCTGTTCATTCATTCAACATTCATAAAATAGTTACTGGGACCCTGGTGGTGCAACAGTTAAGCACTTGGCTGCTAACTGAAAGGTTAGTGGTTTGAACCCACCCAGCAGCTCTGTGGGAGAAAGACCTGGCCATCTGCTCTTGTAAAAATTACAGCCTTACAAAATCCTGTGGGGTAGTTCTACTCTGTCATATGGGGTCACTATGAGTCGAAATGGACTTGACATCACCTAACAACGTGACATTCTAGGAGAAGTGTTAGCATGAGTACAGAGGTGAATGAGACAAAGTTCCTGCCTTTAGGGAGCTTACAATCAGGTATAATTGCATTTCTCTCCAGTCTAGAGTGCACTTTTTAGAGGCAAGCTGCAGTGGATGAGAGTGTTGCTCCTGACGGAGGACATCACGCATGCTATGGAGCCAGAAGTAGACAAAAGCAAGGCTGGGTGTCTCCAGGTTGTGGTCAGAGTACCAAGGTAGCCATGATTCCAATGAGCCTAAGGACATCATGCATGCTACTGGAGCTGGAAGCAGACAAAACCAAGGCTGGGTGGTCTCCAGGTTGTGGTCAGAGTACCAAGGTAGCCATGACTCCAATGAGCCTAAGGACATCATGCATGCTATTGCAGATGGAAGCAGACAAAAGCAAGGCTGGGTGGTCTCCAGGTTGTGGTCAGAGTACCAAGGCAGCCATGATTCCAACGAGCCTAAGCTCCTTGTCTTAGTTATCTACTGCTGCTAGAGCAGAACTACAACAAGTTGGTGGCTTTAACAGAAATTTATTTTCTCACAGTTTAGGAAGCTAGAAGTCTGAATTCAGGGCACTGGCTCTAAGTGAAGGTTTCCTCTCTGTTGGCTCTGGGGAAGGTCCTTGTCTATTGTTCCTTGGCTCCATGGTGATCTTTATGTGGTGTGGCATCTATTGTCCCTCATCTCTGCCTCCTTTGCTGGTTCCTTTTATATCTCAAAAGAGCGTGACTCAGGACACACCCTACACTACCTCCTTAACGTAACAAAGAAAATCCATTCCCAAATGGGATTATAACTACAGGTATAGATGTCAGAATTTAAAACATACATTTTTAAGGGACATAATTCAATCCGTAACACTCCTCCTACTATGTGAGGCAATATTTCTTCAATAAATATATTCACAACACTTTCATAACCTTGATTTTCATAGGGTCCTTATGAATCACAGAATCAATCAGTCATCCATAAAGTGTGTAAGATGTCTGGCGTGTGTCTGTGCATGAATTTGCACCTGAAAACCTCACCTGAGTGATTTTTTTAACAGAATTAACCTTGAAGTTTTGATGTGAGACCAACCGAGGCCACAGGGTATACAAGGTAATGGCAGAAACAGTGTCATGGTTGGACAAGGATATTCCCTGCTGGCTGTCTGCATTGAGGCCAGCTCTCCACAGGACAGGGTTTGAAACAGAGTACTGTGGCAATTATTTCAGTAATTCAGATAAAGGCAAGTGTCATCCTGCTTTTTCCAAAATTAACCTCAGATCTAATTTACAGGCTCCGTGTATCTATAACTGGAGCCCACATCTCTTCTGGACAAACAAATTCTCTGCTGACATAAACCATAACTTAGCATTGATATTTCAAACATAATTTGAGACTGATCTGTTGTCTGACCTGCATACACCTACTTTCTCATCAGCACATCTCCTCTCTAGTTTTTCTTCTCATAAGTACCATACGAACAACTTCTAACATTTACCTTTTATTTCAAAACTCTAATGGTCTTTTACAGGCACAGTGGTGGAATCTTCATTTAAGACTCAGGAGAACCAAAGGTATAAACACTTAAAATAAGGTCATTTATAACAGTGCCCAGATAAAAGGTTCCTTTTAAGTTTTGGTTTTTAAGTAGGAGAATGCTTACAAATTCCTGTAGAGTTTGACATTTCAGAATGTACAAACTGTCAACTTTACCTTGGAGAAAGTGGGGAAAGGAAATTGGAGGCAAAAAGTTCAATCCTAACTCCAAACTATCTTGGGCACACCATACCCATCTTTCCTCATATCTAAATTAGATTCTACATCTAGCGGCAAGGGAGTTGAATTTGTGCCTTTAAAGAGAGTTCAAGAAATCACAGAGCTCAGTCAATGTTTATTACCATGGGAATTATGACAAGACTACATTGTCATAACCAGAAAACCAAACCCATTGCTGTGAAGTCGATTCCACCTCATATGGACATTGCCATAGTGACTATTAATTAAATAGTGATGGAGATTTACAGCAAGTTGATGTTACATTTAATCCTACTAAAATACTTTATGGCTCTATAATAAACCTTTCAAAGCAGTCCGTTCTAGTTCTTATCTTTATATTAAGATAAAGTTCTTATCTTTGTATCTTTATCCAGCCACTGGAAAAAACTTGGCCTTCTTGAAGAGGGGACAGGGGTAGACTATGCCTGGAAATCCAGCTTGGGTGGGCAGGGCACAGGGACCTATTAATTCTCTCTAGAGGCTGCTGTTCTGAGGTTCTTTGCTGTCTTCCAGAGAGTTCAGACTGCTGTTTGGAAGGCTTGGGAATTCACTCATCCAAGGAACTCTTGGGGCCATTCGGGTCCTACAACATGGCACTGTGATGGAATTAGCAGGAGTTCCTGGTTGGCAAAATGGTTAAGTGCTCGACTGTTAGTCAAAAGGTTCAACCCCACCCAGAGGCTCCTCGGAAGACAGGTCTGGCAATCTGCTTCTGAAGAGTCACTGCCGTTGAAAACCCTGTGGAGCAGTCTTAGTGTGCACACATAAGGACACCGTGAGTGGGAATCGACTTCACGGCAACTAACAACATGTTCATACAGACCTAAAGTTTGGATTTTGAGGATTATGGTTTGAGGAATGGATAAACCTTTTAAACGGAGAACACCAAATCCCAGTCATAAAAAGTAAATACAAATATAATAGGCTCAGACTTTCATTAAAGGCTGGAGGAGTCCTCAGAGTTGGAAGTGATCTGCAGCTGGCCTGGGCCCCTGCAGAACCACTGCCAAAAAGAAAATTGTGCCCACTGGAAGACTATGGACTGGTTTAGGGTGGAATCAAATGCAGAAGAAGGAGACTCCATTTGTGAACCTGGACACATTACTTAGCCTCTCCTGAGTCTCAGATTTTTCATTTTTGTAATAGAGGAAATAGAGATGTCAGGATGTTAAATGAGGTAATATATGTAAACAGCTACCTCAGAGTTGACCCTCAATATGCACTTGATAACTGGTAGCTGTTATCACTACAAAAACAACAACAACAAACCCATTGCTGTTGAGTTGATTCTGACTCATGGCAATCCCATGTGTTATGGACTAGAACTGCTCCACAGGGTTTTCTTAGCTGTAATCTTTATGGAAGCAGATAGCCTGGTCTTTATTCTGCAGTACCACTGGGTGGGTTCGAACCACCACCTTTTAAGTTAGCAGCTTATCACAAACTGCTTGAGCCACCCAAGGACCTTGTTATGACAATAAATCCGCTGCAGTCAAGTTGATTCTGACTCATGGTGACCCTACAGGACAGAGCAGAACTGCCCCACAGGGTTTCCAAGAAGCCGCTGGTAGATTTGAACTCCTGGCCTTTTGGTTAGCAGGCAAGCTCTTAAGCACTGCGCCACCAGGGCTTCACTATGACTAGAGAACAGTTTAAAAGCCATCCAAAAATACAACAGATACTTCCCAGATGAAGGAACTAACAGTCCTATGACTCTTGAAACAAAGAGGAAAACAGAGTTACCTAGATTTCCTCCAGCGTTGTCCTTTCTGCTCTGATTACCAGCTGAGAGAAAATGTAAGGTAAGGTAATGAAGGGTAACAGGGCCTTATGTCCAGGTTAATTTTTTATAATCATTTACTAGTCTAGACCTCATTTCTTTATACTAGGTAATACATTAACTGATGCAAATGATTCTCTTGGGTGCGTGAGAGTTGAAGTGAGGGTGTCGGGGATAGAACACTCCAAATCTGTCCCAGCCTTAGAATTTGTCAACAATTGCTGGCACGGCATTTACTGAGCTAAAATTCTACTTTCTGTGCCACCACTAACTAGCTGTGTGATCAGGGAAATCACACTTTCTCTGGGTGTCAAATTCACCCTCTGTAAAATGAGAAGTATTAGTGAGATCCTTGATCAAATTCTCCTTTACTTGCCTAACCAACCAGTTGCCATTGAGCCAATTCCAACTCACGATGACTCCATGTGTGTCAGAGTAGAACTGTCCTCCATAGGATTTTCAATGGCTGTGACCTTTCAGAAGTAGATCACCAGGGCTTTCTTCCAAATGTCTCTGAATGGACTCAAACCGCCAATCTTTAAGTTAGTAGCTGAGTGCTTAATGTCTGTGCCTGATTTCACTATACATTTGGTAACTTGTTTTTCTTTTTCTTGGGGAAAAATAAAATTAAGAAACTGTGAGTAGTTAGCACATTACCCCAAGACTATGTACTGCTTCCAGATGATAAAATAAATATTGGTAAAAGATACTATGCTTAGAAAATTCTATGTGGTATCTTTCTACAGAAATAATGCTTATTTGAAGTTTAATTAAAGAATAGAGATGAGCCTTCTTCAATCTTTCTCAAAAGAAGGGTGGGTTCACTATGGCCCACCACATCTACCTCAAAAAACAAAACAAACAAACCCATTGCCGTCAAGTCGATTCCAACCCACAGTGACTCTATAGAAGGTAGAACTGCCCCATAGCATTTCCAAGGAGCAGCTGGTGGATTTGAACTGCTGACCTTTTGGTTAGCAGGTGAATGCTTAACCACTGTGCCACCAGGGCTCCATCTACCTCAAGGAGGTCATAAAATAGAGGTCAGAGTGTTTCCTCCTCTTTAAGTAGTCTCCTGGTTATGCCCATAGAGCCTGTCTACTGGTTAGGAGCAAATACCTCAGTGTCTTAAAAATAAACAATAAAACAAAACAAACCAGTTGTCATCAAGTCAATTCTGACTCATAGTGACTGTAAAGGATTGAATTTATCTCCCCAAAATATGTAAAGTAAATCCTAACTTCTATGCCTGTGGTTATAATCTTATTTGGGAATAGGCTGTCTTTGTTATGTTAATGAGACAGGATTAGTGTAGGGTGTGTCTTAAACCAATCTATTTTGAGTTTAAAAGAGATTAAACAAACAAACAGAGATGGGGGAAGAGAGATGCCAAGCCACATGAAGATCGCCCAGGAGCAGAAGCTCAAAGAGACAAGGACCTTCCTCCACAGTCAACTTACAGAGAAAGCCTTCCTCTAGAGCCTGTACTCTGAATTTGGACCTCTAGCCTCCTAAACTGTGAGAAAATAAATTTCTGTGTGTTAAAACCACCCACTTGTAGTATTTCTGCTATAGCAGCACTAGATACCTAAGACAGAATGTGGTATTGAGAGTGAGGTGCTGCTCTAACAGATTCCTAAAATGTGGAAGCAATTTTGGAATTGGGTAATAGCTGGAGGCTGGTAGAGTTTTAAGGTGCCTAATAGTAAAAGACTAGGTTACCTTGAAAAGATTGTTTGTAGAATTATGGACATCAAAGGCAATTTTGGCGTTGGCTACAAAGACAGTGAGGAGAGCTATAGAGAAAGTCTTCATTATCTTAGAGAATATGGCATCAGCAACAGAATGTTGCTAGAAATGTGGATATTAAATGTGCTTCTTGTGAGGCTTTAAAAGAAAGTGATGAACACATCATTGGACAATGGAGGAAGGGTGATGCTTTTTATGCAGTGGCAAAGAACTTGTCTGAATTACATTCAAATGTTTGCTGGAAGGTAGAACTTGTAAGTGATGAACTTGGATATCCAGCTGATGAGACTTCTAAGCAAGATCTTAAAGGGGCCCCGTGGTTGCTCCTTGCCGCTTGTAGTAAAACGTGAGAGGAAAGAGATGGACTTAAAAAGGAACTGTGCAAAATTAAAACAGAACTTAAAGGTTCGGAAAATTCTGTTGTACAAACTAAAGACAGGTGTCCTAGAATGCTCACCAAGGATGTGGCTACACAATCTTTTGTTAAAGAGATTAAACCTGTGACTGATGGCTCCAGCTAACTACCACAGCAGAAAACCCATCAGCCAAGACTGAAAGGGACAGAGAAAGAACAAAAGGGAAGACCATTGTCTGCCTCTTGGAATTCTATAGGCAGGAAACAGGCCAAAGGAACTACATCTGTTGTCCCCCAAGAAAAGAAAAGGACCATTCCTGGAGCAGCTCGGAGATCAGCACAACTGTTAGAAGGAGCACGGGAAGCAGTGCCCTCTCAGTTTCAAAGAGAGGTCTTCGCCAACTAGGTTCTGGAGTGCGGGGCTGCTGTTAAGATGTGCCGGCAAGGGGGATGGGGCTGCCCCCCAAAGGTGAGGGGGTGGGGCTGCCATGCCCAAGGGGCAGAAGAATGGGGACTATTGGGGTCAAAGGTGTAGGGTCACCACCCAGATGGACTAGGAGAATGGGTTGCCATCCCAGAGGGCCTGGAAGGTGGAGATAAAGCCCAGGTCCACCGGGCCTCCACCCAGAATCCAAAGGGCGTGGCCAACACCCAGAGTCTGGAGGACAGGGCCATCACCTAGACCGTCTCCGGAGAGAGGATTATTTTCAAGCATTGAGAGCTAAAATAATTTGTTTTGCCGCATTTTGGATTTGCTTGGTACTTGTTATCCCTTCTTTCCCTCCAATTTCTCCCATTTGTAATGGAGGTATCTACCTTGTGCCTGTTCTACCATTGTACCTTGGAAGCAGATAACTTGTATTCTGGATTTCACAGGTTCACAGATGAAGAGGAATTTTGCCCCAGGATGAAATACACCTAAAGTCTCACCCATATTTGATTTTGATGATTCAGAAGATGAGATTTTGGACTTGGAATTAAGAATTCTGGGATGATGTCATATGTCAAACGTATTTTGCATGTGGCAAGGACATGAATTTCTGGGGGCCAAAGGGTGAAATGTTTGGACTGAATTGTGTCCCCCAAAATATGTGTTATAAATCCTCTATGCCTGTGGTTATATTCTCATTTGGGAATAGGTAGTCTTTGTTATGTTAATGAGACAGGATTAGTGTAGGGTGTGTCTTAAATCAATCTCTTCTGAGATATAAAAGAGATCAAGCAAGTAAGAGAAAGCAGCAGACATGGGGAAAGAGAGAAGCCAAGCCACATGAAGACTACCCAGGATCAGAAGCTCAAAGAGACAAGGACCTTCCTCTAGACCTGACAGAGAAAGCCTTCCCCTAGAGCCAGCGCTCTGAATTCAGCCTTCTAGCCTCCTAACTTGTGAGAAAATAAATTTCTGTTAGTTAAAGCCACCAACTTGTGGTATTTCTGTTACAGCAGCATTAGATAACTAACATAGCAACCCCATATGTGTCAGAGTAGAACTGCGCTCCATAGAGCTCTTAATGGCTGATTTTTGGGAAGTAGATCAGCAGGCCTTTCTTCCAAGGCACCTCTGCCAACCTTTCAGTTAGCAGCCAAGTGCTTAACCATTGCACCACCCAGGAACTCCTGTCAGTATCTACACAGGTATTTAAGGTCACCAGGGTCCTGGAATACTTAAACATTTAAATGAATCTCACCTTGGTTCAAGGGCTAAAAAAGCAAAATGGGTAAGAAGGGAATGTGGCTTAGCACTATTTCCAGCAGACAACAGGGATGGCAGGAGAAGAACCTTTTGATTGGTCTTTGTATTTTGTTTCTGAAATGTGCGTTTCATTCTCTTATAGAGAACTAAAGCAGACCCTCCTGGAGAACAGTACTGTCTCTGATTTTGGAAAAGAATTGAAACAAGCGAGGAGAATTGGATGATCTCTAGGACTCTCACCTCGCTCCAAGTATTCTATGAGTTTTGTCACTTCACATAGTTAGGTGGCAAGAACATAGCAGTCTGTCAAGTGGCTACTTGGAAAAAGTGAATTTTATAAGAAGAACACTGCCTTACTTAGCTATTTCCCTGCAGGAGGAAACGCGCCAAGGTTCTTAGAAGTTCTGATGGTGTCAGCTCAAAGATAGACTGACTTTTAAAGTCAGCACTCCTATAAGGCTTCATATCTCATACAGTTCACTGTCTTCAGAGAGAGTTTTCCGAGTGTCCTTCCATCACTGGCTGCTTTTATTAATGATACAAGGAAACACTGACCATACTTCCATACTGTTACTTAAGTAATTTTTAGCCACAATTTGACGGTACAATTACATTAGGGCCATTGCAAGAAGTGACTCACTGCACACCTCTCGCCAACAAGATGGCATCTGATGCATCATCCAATGACATTTGTTTATCTATCAATTTCCAGTTTACAAATATGCCCATGACCTTCTGTTCTATGTCAAGCCATAAAAATGAGAACATCACAATTACTGATTGCTTTGCTGTGAGTTTCAGACAACTGAAAGCAATAATCAATGCTGATACTCTGTAGATAGATGGATAGGCAAAGCTCTGTTATTCTCGCTGATTACACTTGGATTCTTTTTTTGGCTCTTATAAAAAAATAAATGTTTACTATATACTTGCAAAATCATTTAAATATATATACACTAAGTACTTCTAAAAATTCACAATAGTCTAGTGTTTTGGCAAAGAATACTGTGTATTTGCTTACAAAGTACTGTATTTTCCAAAGCTTCCACAAATCTCTTTCATTACTTGGCTGATGGAATTGTATATTTTGTTCTCCTATATATCAAAAAAATATGAGATGTCACTTTTAGGGTGACTCTTAAAATCTAAATTCCTTAATATTCATTTTCTCTGTTAAATATCTATACAAAATTTAGTTGTATAAGTGATTTATATTGGTAGAAGGAAGGTAAAAACCATATAAGATTAAAAATATTTAGTTTGCTAATCCAAGCACAGAGAAAATCATCCATATCATTTTTCAAATAACAGATGTCATAGACTAATTTCAGCAGATTTCAAGGCCAAATCTTTAAATCATTCTGGCCTAATTTTAACCAAGCAATTGTTTTTGAACCCCTATCACTGTCACTCCCATTCTTTTTACTTTCAATACACTGAGTCTTACCGTCAAAAGCAGATGGGGGATTCCCTTCAGTGTGTGAACTACCACAGTGAAGGTTTACATTTTTACTTCTTCTCATTAAAGATTCACTAATCATCTTGTAGGGCTGTCAGCCAAAAGCGAGGTTTTGGCTGAGAATCACAACCTGCAAGAGCTGCCTTTTTAACATGCGCAGTTCTGCGGTTGTGAGCAAAAGGAGGGGTGTGGTGTCCGATGAAGATCACAGAGCTGGGGTCAGGGCTGCCCAAACCGCGTATTTTACAGGAACTGAGCTCTCAGGGGCGGGGCTGCAGGAACCCTTGCAGTCTTGGCTTCAGTACACCTGGTCCTCACACTAGGCAGCATCCAGAGAAACTCACCCAAACATCCCACTGATACCCTTACACATCGTTAGTTCGGTCAAACTCATGCTCGGTATCTTAGGTATGCTTGGCATTTAGAAGGATAGAGAAATTCTGAATCTGGAGTACTGTGTCTATTCCTTTCTTTTAGACTGGTCTACAGATTAAAACGTTATAGACAAAACAGGTTTATTTCCTTTTCCATCAAGAATACACCACCTAGTGTTGAGATAATCTTTAAACCTTAAACCAAAAACTTCCCCTGAAGTCTTCTTAAAACCAAACAATAGCTTAACTAGTAAAGAATGTCTGCCTTGAGTACCATGCTCTTTTAAGATCTATCTATCTGAGATCAAATTGACAACAGCGACTTGAAGATTACATAGGAAACTTAGGGGGCAGTGACTTTATGTTAATGGGGGAAGAACAACTCAGAAAAGGAGGGTGAGGATGGTGAAGGGTTGCACAACTTGAACAATGTAATCAACGTCACTGAATTGTACGCGTATAAACTGTTGAACTGGTATATATTCTGCTGTGTATATTCTCAAAAATACAAATAAATAAGATAAATGATTTAAAAAAAAAAAAAAAAACCCCAACAGATAACCTTTTGTATATCTAAACGTAGAGTGTATGTATGAATGTGTGTGTGTGTGTGTGTGTGTGAGAGATAGACAGAGAAAGAGGGCTCTCTGCAGAACAAGCAAACTCTTTCATTAGGGCCTGTTTCTATTTCTACTGTAAACTCTAATTTGTAAAATTCACTGCCTTCAATAGATTCATTAGTGTGTGTCAGAGATAACGTGCCTGACTTTCTAGAGGTTTGTACCCTGCAACAAGGACTCAGATTCAGTTGGTATTTACTGGCTTAATTGTCCCATAGAGTCTTCTTGTGTTAACGACCAAATTATTTTCCTTCATAACAGAAGTACAAACAGGATGCCATTTCATGATTTTAAAATTGTCTTCCTTATGCTGTTGTCTCCAAGGACAGGCAGTTATAGCAGTCAGGCCTACGGATGTAGCTACCAAACTGCCCGAGTTTGAATCGTGGCTTCACTATTTAAGAGCTCTGTGACCTTTGGTGCAGCACTGCTTACCCTCTTAGGGCCACCTTAGGTTCTTATCTATAAAATGGGGGCTTTGTAAGGTCGCTATGAAGATTATGGCCACAACAATGTACTCACACATACTATACCAATCATGAAGATGGCATAGGACCAGACAAAGTTTTGTTCTGTTATACATAAGGTTGCTATGAGTAGGAGCTGACTCAATGACACAGCAACTAACAATATGAAGATTAAAAAAATCCACTGCCATCCAGTCAATTCTGACTCATAGCAACCCTACAGCGGCCCTATAGGACACAGTACAACTGCCCCATAGGATTTCTAAGAAGCAGCTGGTGAATTCAAACTGTCAACCTTTTGGAAAGCAGCCAAGCTCTTAACCACTGCACCACCAGCGCTCCAAAATGAAGATTAAATGAGCGAAAATATACACCATGCCTAGAACAGGGCTAGGCATACAGGAAGTGCTTTATAAATGTCAGCTGTTATTATTATAATTAATATATACAATATACTTGTATACACAAGTTGAGAAATATATATTCATAAACACAGAAGGGTCTCAGGAACAAACTGAGTTTTAATACGGAAGGCAAGTTTCAAGGAATATGGTTTTGATGTGAAAATCACCTACTATTATGAAGATTTTAAATTTCCTAAATTATCACTGTTACAGAATTAAAAAGAAAAATATGAAAGCACATACTCAAAAATGTTATCTCTGAGTGCCTCTGAAGGATATAACTATGAATGACTCTTCTTTTTCAAATACTTTTGCTTATTTTCCAATTTTTGAAGTATGTTTTTCTGTAACTACTTTTATAACCAAGGAAAATACTGAGTTTTACCTTTTAAAAATTTAAGTGAGTGACTTGTTTTTTTCAATGAGACTATCACACTAGTGTTTCTATGGCATGTTGCCGTTGCTAGGTGCTGTTCAGTCGGTTCCGACTCAGAGACCCCAGGTACAACAGAATGAAACACTGCCCGGTCCTGTGCCATCCTCACAGTCATTGCTATGCTTGAGCCTATCATTGCAGCCACTGCGTCAATCCATCTCGTTGAGGGGCTTCCTCTCTTTTGCTGACCCTCTACTTTACCAAGCATGACATTCTTCTCCAGGGACTGGTCCCGCAAAAGTACGTGAGACGAAGTCCTGCCATCCTCGCTTCTAACGAGCATTCTGGCTGTACCTCTTCCACGACAGATTTGTTCATTCTTTTGGCAGCCCGTGGTATATTCAATATTCTTCACCAACACCATAGCTCAGAGGCATCAATTCTTCAATCTTATTCATTGTTCAGCTTTCTCATGCATATGAGGCGAATGAAAATACCATGGCTTGGGTCAGGCACACCTTAGTCTTCAAAGTGACATCTTTGCTTTTTAACAATTTAAAGAGGTCTTTTGCAACGGATTTTCCCAGTACAATACGTCATTTGATTTCTTGACTGCTGCTTTCGTGGGTGTTGATTGTGGATCCAAGTAAAATGAAATCTTCATTTCTATGGCACAGATTCTCAATATTTGCCAAGGAGGTTTGTTATTCTTGTTTAATTTTAGGTTACCGAAGGACAAATTCCCCTAAATACAAGGAAGAGCTAGGGCTTTGCATTCCAGTTAATGTATCAGTTTCAAAGATGGGTTCAGAAAAAGGTTTTGGTTTGTTGATAGATTCTACAAACTATTACCATTTTTAGTACTAGCATGGGCTATGGTTTATATCTAAAATTAAATGAAATAATTCACATAAAATATTTAGCCCCATGCTTGGCACATAGTAAGAAGTTATTATATGTTAACCTTTATTATATACAGTGTTATTAGTGTTAAGGAAAGTATTACGTTGTATTATAGCTAGGACAAGGCTGGCCCTCACATTAGCAAGGCCCGGGGCAAGAGTACAAATGGAGGCCCCACACCATATATCCAAATATTTAAATGTTATAAATCTAGCTCACCAACTATAAATTAAATATGGCTTATGTGTTCTATATTCCTGATATGTTCTATATATGTATCATTATGAAGGTATATATAAAATGTTTAGAGGAACCAAGAAACCAAGGAGTCATGCCCCCCTCAGACCCTGCCCTCCTTTCTAAACTGTGCTCCAAGACAAATTTAGAGGAAGGCCAAAGGGAGGCTTCTTAAGGAGAGGGACTGGGTAGAATACCTCTTGCTTGGGTCTTTGGTTCAGGACATACAATGGATAATTCTCCAATTAAATGAGTTGTGAGTTGAATTTGGTGTTTAGGAACCTTGAAATCTCAACGTTACTAATAACACTGGATTGAGAGTATAATATAGGAAAGAACACTAGACAGCCATCAGTTAGGCTGATCTTCTTTGGATCTCAATTTTGTTATCTGCAAAAGGAGGGGATCTGACCCCATAACCTCTATAATCTCTTCCTACTCTAAAATTCTTTCTGTTGAGGCTGTCACTGTAAGAAAAACAAATTAGTATAACAAACCAAAATAGTAGTAATGTACTAACCAATACATAGTAATGCTAATGTTCTTTAGATTTTTCCTCATATGGGATTCATAAAACTATCAATAAAATAATAACTGAAAAAGACAGAGACAGTGTTCTACTAAATTCTTACAATGGTTAATTGCCATGTAAAAGTAAACATTACACAACAAAAGGGAGCACTGCAGGTTCTCTTCAAAATCTTGCTTGAAAATATGACTTCTAGAAACATGTTTAGTGATTTTGGTTAATAATTTCTACTTAATTAAAACATTTGTACCTGCACTTCTAGAAATAGATTTCCCCCCTCCCCCCAATAGATCTTGAAAATTAACCACTTACTTAACCTATTAAACACCTAGGATTTAAAAGCTCACTTACTCATTCTGGGTAAATACAAATCACTATAAAATTGATGTAGAAGTTAAAGTTAGTTTTATTTCAATTTGTTTCGTTGTCTCGATGGCTGCTCTCAGCTTGCCAGTTTCTATTCTTGGGAAACTCCCATCACACATCTTCTCCCCAATATGGACTCTCAAAAGTGTCTCTGCTTCTTACCGGAGTTTGCTTGTACTCTTTATCCTACCTCTTCTTCCCTTCCCCTCCCATGACCTCCTCCACCAACTCTTCCCTTTTGCCTGGCTTCTTCCTCTCTGTCTCAAGCATTCTCCATTATTCTTAACCTTTAAATCCCACGATCATAACAAGTGTTCAGCTTCTGAAACATACTTTCTGAAAGGTTTTTGGATAACCACTGCATCTACCTACCCATCATTCACTCCTAAACATTCTGGAATTTGACACATGTCCTCATCCTTCCTCTAAGACACTTTCTCCTGTTACTCCTAAACAACACATTTGACAGTCTGTTGGGTGATTAACCTCTTCACCACTTTCCTCAAATTCTTTCCTCTTGTGACTACCAGCACACTTCTGGTCCTCCATGTAACTCCCTAAACAATCCTCTGTTTTGTTTTGTTTTTTTTTTTCCCCTCCTACTGAAGAGTGTGGCTTCTCTTTGGTTTGGTACTTGGACCTCTTTAGTATGCTTATTCCAACTCTCTTATATTACCACAGTTTGTGGAAGGGTCCCACAGTGATCACTTCCTCAGGATGTGTTCTGTGTACAGCAATCACCTCAAACACAAACACAATGTGATCATTTGTTTCAGAAGGAACTGCATCTCTAAGTGCCTTATTTTAAGAAGGAATTATTCCTGGGAACAATACACACTGAGCTGTCATATGCTATTTTTCATATCGTACCTTCTCTAAGACTATTAGCTGAGGAAAGGGCATTGAAATAACAAAAGTGTGAATGGGGAGAGACAAGGAGATAGATAGGAATGATTCTGGAATCAAGGAAGAGTCCAGGAAGCTACAGTGAGTACAAGATGATGGAAAGCCCGAGGAGGAAGAGGAAATAATGGGATTGGAAGGCACAAAGGGGTGAGAAGAGGTTATAGCCAGGATGAACATCATCTCCTCCACTGTCTTGTTCAGGACTAGCCTTTCTGACACTTGAGAATTCTGGCAGAGAATTCATAGTCAGCCAATATAATTCACTGAAAGACTATTTACATTTCTTTTCTAGAACATTATCTAGGGTTCTGTGGGTGGAAGTGGAAAAGAAAAACAAAAACACAAAACAAATGGAAAAACATGCTTCTTGTATCAAGAAATGTCTTATCTAAATGGAGAAACAGAATAAGGGCATATGAAAGAAGCCACAGAAAATGATGAACAATACACACATGGACACACAAACACACACACGCACGCACACAAAAAAATCACCTTTCTGAGTCATGTAAGCTGAAAAGCCTGGGGTGGTGGTGGTGAAAGACAATGGTAATTAAGTAGGATTTAGTGAATATGAACATGAATTACAGAGGAGATAGCTTTTGAGTAAGCTTTCAAGGGAGGGACAGTAGATTCATGGATGAGAGGCACTTTCCTACAAGACTCTCTTGAAGCAGATGCAAAAGGCTCAGGGCTTGTGGGAAGCTGGTGACAATACCCATGGGACTTTGCGAGGAGAAGAGCTGACAAAAGAATGGACTGACAATCTGGGCATGTAAACCCTGAAGAAACATTATAGAAGGCACATTATGTAGAGAAAATATTTGTGACCTTAAAAAGCAGGGAGTGTAGAAAAGGGCACAGCATTTCAGACTCACACAGCAATGCTTATCATAAAAGAATTCATGAGTATTTGTTCACTAATTGCTGACTGAGTCTCTGGGTAGTGCAAACACTTAACATAATCAGATGGCCACCAAACACATGAAAAGATGCTCAGCATCATTAGCCATCAGAGAGATGAAAATCAAAACTACAATGAGATACCATTAGACTCTCAGAAAATAACAAATGTTGGCAAGGATGTGGGGAAATTGGAACCCTTACCCATTGCTGGTAGGAAAGCAAAATAGTAGAGCTGCTGTGGAAAACAGTGTAGCAGTTCCTCAAAAAATTAAAAATAGGACTACCATATGACCCAGCAATTCCACTCCTAGGTATATACCCAAAAGACCTGAAAGCGGAGACTCAAAGAGACACGTACACCAATGTTCATTCCAGTACTATTTACAATAGCCCAAAGGTGGAAACAACCTAAATGCCCATCAACAGATGAATGGATAAAGAAAATGTAGTTCATACATAAAATGTAATACTACTAAGCCAGTAGGGAAATGAAGTCTTGATACATGCTACAGTACGGATGGAGATTGAAGACATTATGCTGATCGAAATAAGCCAATCACAAAAGGATAAATATTGTATTACCTCACGTATAAAAAGAAAAGGCAAATGTATAGAGGCCAAAGTTTATTAGTGGTTACCAGGGTCAGGAGGGAGGGGAGAAAAGGGGGGTTAATAGTGATGGAAAAATTGCATTGATTAAGGGTATGGTAGCACCCTCAATTATTGTAATTGCTGTCAATAAGTTGTACACCTGTAAAAAGTTGAATTGGTAAAAACTGTGATAGATATATTTATGACAAAAAAAAAAAAAAGAGTAGCTGCTGAGGCTTCTTATGTGCAACCAAACACCTCATGGGATTTGGTTCCTTGGTTTGGAAGGCTCGGGTCATGGTTTCATGGGGCATCCCAGTTAAATGGCCTAATAACGTATTCGGTGCTTCTGTTCTACCTCCTAGTTGCTTGCGTAGTGCCTGGGGTCTTAAAAGCTTGCAAGTGAACACCCAAGGCACAACAATTGGTCTCTATTCACCTGGAATAAGAGAGGAAGAAAGAGAGTTGGGAATAGGAAGAGGATATGGAATGTGAGGCCAATTGCCTCCATGAACAACTGTGTCCTCTGCCATGAGACCAGAAGAACTGGATGGTGCCCAGCTACCATTATTGAACATTTTGATCAAAGATTCCATAGAAGAATTCTGATCAAAAGGGGGAAAATGGGGAACAGAATTTCAAATTCTCATGGATTCTACACTTTCTGGAGCCATGGAGGGTGGATGAACCCCTGAAACTACCGCCCTGAGATAATCTTTGAACCTTAAACCAAAAATATCCCCTGAAGTCTTCTTAAAACCAAGCAATAGTTTATCTTAACCAGTAAAACATGTCTGCCTTGAGCATTATGCTTTTTAAAAAAGTATCTATATGGGATCGAATTGACAACAGCAAGTCGAAAGATTGGATGGGAACCTTAGTGGGCAGTGAGTTTATATTAATGAGGGAGGAACTCAGAAAAGGGGGGTGAGAATGGTTGCACAACTTGAAGAATGTAATCAATGTCATTAAATGGTACATGTAGACACTGCTGAGTTGATTTATGTTTTGCTGTGTACATTCTCAATGACAACAACAAAATAAATAAAATTTAAAGAAAAGAAAACCCTATGGAGTAGGAATTGACCCAACAGCACTTGGTCACTGGAATGGTAATTGCCAGTTGTCTCCTGTGTCTTTAGGCAGGAAAACCTAAAGCAAACTTTGTGAGTGCAACAGTAGTTTATTATACATCTGCTATAAATTTAGTAATTTCTGTAAATTAACTGTGAATCTAACATCTGCCAGATAACAATTTATTTGCACAGAAAGGGCATCTATATGAAGCACATCTAAGTAATCTGTAATTTCTGAAACGATAATTTTTATGCATTCTTAGTATCAGAAAACAGCTGGAGTACTCTACCAAAGAGAGACTTAATCGGTCACTGCAAACGGGGAAGGCATAAAAAATAAACTCTTGTCCTAGCTGAGGGACCAGTCTTTCTAAGGATGTGGTTTGTGTGGTTTTTCTTTTCCTTGCTAAAGTTGTGATAATTGCCAGCACTCCTAGCTCAACCAGAGGGTTAATGGACTGCAGTGTTTTTTGAGAGCTTCAAACGAGGGAGTTCCTAAATGAAATGCTTGGAATTGTAAACCTTCTGGCAATCTTAGATGAATTTTGCCTTCAAACTATAGAAATACCAGAATGACATACTTTTTAAGAACTACATATCAAAGGAGTTTTTACATATATACTGTATATATTTCAAATAATAATAATGCCTTGCAACTAATATGATACTTTCTCCAGAAAGCATTCAAACTCCTCTGCAAATGCTTTTTTTTTTTTTTTACATTACTCTTTTGGAGGCAAATGTGTCCCTGGGTGGTACAAATGGTTAACATCCTCAGCTGCTAACTGAAAGGTTGGAGGATTGAGCCCACCCAGAAGCACCTTGGAAGAAAGGCCTGGTGATCTACTTCCAAAAAAACAGCCATTGAAAACCCTATGGAGCACAGTTCTACTCTGACACCCATGGGGTCGCCATGAGTCGGAATCAATTCAAGGGAAACTGGTTTGCAGACAAAAAACAAGACTCAACTATGACATGTTTCAAATAAATACTAGGTAACCTGTTCAGAGTCACATGAAGAGTCAGGACATGAGCTCATGCCCTCAAGCCACAACCACAGGAGGGATAACCACGGGTGGGTTCTGCCCTGGAAATTAAGCTTTGTGTATTCTTTCTCTAGTAGAAAGTGAAACATTCTTCTTTTTCATAAAGATAAATTCAAAGTAATACTGACAAAGAATGTTAAGCTGGTTCAGGTTGCAAGTGTGGAAGTCAGTGATGTAAACATACTAACATTAATTAGTTATTAATTAACTAATATTAATTTTAATAATGCCTTCTGACTCCTGACATTGTACCGGGGAGGCAGTCATACGGAAACCTGCAAAATAGTAATTGCTTTCACTCAAATTCAACTTGAGGAAGGACTCAGAGATGTTCTCACATGATCTAAAACTTCTTTTAGGTGGGAAATATTAACACTTCTTAAATTACACTTTTAGATTTGAGATGGATAGACCACTCAGAATTCAAAGGAGACACAAATGAAATTAGAACTTAGAACACTTAATTTCTAAATAAAAATTATTTTCTTAAAAAAAAAAAGTGTTCTCACAGTTCTAGATGCAGCTGTCCTTTGAAACTAATTTGGGAGCTAAAGCCTCTTATTCTTCTGTAGTTTTATGAGTGATACATGACAGAAACTTTAGATACTTGAGTTATTTGCCTTTCATTTATGCTAGCATAATTTACAAGAGAGGCAAATTATTTTCCTCAGAGATTTTTCTTCCCTGTAGGTGAACATTCTGTTACTATAGATATGACATGTCACTAAGACACTTACATGGTATGAACGTGTACAAAGCCAGTATCTGAACACAGAGACAAATGATAACATTGAACACTGTTCACAGTTACCAGCTGAATTACTGTAGGCAGTTAATCTTTCTTAGCCTTGATTTTCTCACAGGTAAAATGGGAATAATAATATCTTCTTCACAGGGTTATTATCACAATTAAATAATATATCCAAGGTTCCCAGGAAAGTATCTGACACAAAATAGGCCCTCAATAAAGGTAGATTTTATCATATTTTGTTTATTTTAAAACATATGTTAAAGCAGAGATGGCTAGTTGCCTACCTGATATTCATTCTCCCTTTCTTATTAAAAAAATTTATTCTGGATAGCAATGTGCCCAGCTGAACGGTTAACTTTTCCAGCTTTCCTGGCAGCTAGAATGGTCAAAGAGATGTATGCAGAAATTTGTTTTGTGGGGGGGCTTATGGAAAAGTGTCTTAATAGGGAACAGACAGCTGGCATGGGATTTCTTATTCTTTTGCTCTTGTTCCTGCTTCCTGACTAGAATGTGACCGTAACAGCCAAACTCCAGCAGCCATATTGGACTGAGAAGTTACCTTGAGGATGGAAGCCCAGTGCAGGGGATGATGGGACAGGGAGACAGATGTGCTTGGATTCCTGCTGACACCATGGAGCTGTCATGCTGCTCTGAACCACATGTGTCTCACTTCTTTTGTACAAGAAAGATGAGTCCTTCGATCTTATTTAAGCCATTGCTATTTCCTGTCTCTGTCGTTAGTTGCCAAATGCAATTTCTAATGGACATACATGCTACTTTAAATTTTTAAAATTCTGAAATTGGGAGATGGAGTGTAATATATAAAGTTAAAAAAATTTTGTTCTTTTTATAATCGAGAAATTTAATAGCATATCTAATAATTAACAGTATCCTTACAGCCTTGGAAACCATATGAGGCAGTTCTACTCTGTCCTATAGGGTCGCTATGAGTTGGAATCAACTTGATGGCAATGGGTTTTCAGGTTCTTAAAACCAAGAAAAGCAAATATTATTTTTCCAAGTTAGGTAGGTTTTTTTTTTTTTTTTTAACTTATTATAATTAGGTCAGAAAAGGAAACAGCTTTGTGATTTAATCACCATACACTTTGAACCTTGTCTCTTTTGGGGAAAAATACAGAATTTATAAACACTAGGTCCCAAGAAACATGTGCTGAATTGATTTAACAGTGATCTTTGAAAGTAATTTGAGTACTGAGTTTTCAAGTTTTTATGATTAATTTTTTAATAGTTTTTGATTTACTTGTAAGTGAATATATAAAGAACTATGACAAAGAACTAGATGATGCCCAGCTACCACTACCGACGTTCCGACCAGGGACACAATAGAGGGTCTCACACAGAGTGGGAGAACAATGTAGAACAAAATTTAAATTCCTAAAAAAGCCCAGACATACTGGACCAATAGAGACAAGAGGAACCCCTGAGACTATCGTCTCAAGATACCCTATGAACTTGGAATGAAGTCACTCCCAGAGGTCACCTTTCAGCCAAATAAGAGATTGGCTTATAAAATAAAGAAAGAATATCACCCACGAGTAATGTGCTCCCTAAAACAATCAACTATATGAGACCAAACAGTCAACATTTACCCAAAAGCAAAGATGAGAAGACAAGGAGGCACAGGGAAGCTAGATCAACGGAAACAAAACAAACGGAATGGAAATAATGAGAACAATGATATGCTGTGAAAATTGCAACAAAATTCATGGAACAATATGTAATAAAAATTGCCAAATGGAAACCTAATTTGCTGTGTAAACTTTCATCTAAAACACAATAAAATATTTTTTTAAAAAAGACTATGACAATTGTTCTTGTAGATAAAATTTTACTGTAGTTTTCCTGTTTTTACTTTTTTTGAATATAAATAATGGAAAATAGCTACTGAACATATAGTTTTAAAATCCAGTAATGCAAAAGTTGGCTGCAAATACGCTCGGTTGATACTGAGAAGATATCATGCAATTTCAAGCTCTCTGTACATATGTGCGGAGTCCCTGCATGATGTACATGGTTAAGAGTTCAACTATTAGCTGAAAAGTTGGCAGTTCAAACCCAGTTTGGTGATCTGTTTCCAAAAGCCCTGAAAACCCTATGGAGTAGTTCTACTCTGTACACATGGGGTCGCCATGAGTCAGAATCAACTCTATGGCAACCAACAACAAACACAAAATATAGATACAAAAAAATGAAGAAATGTTAGTAAAAAGTAAAGAATTCGACATCATTCCTTCCTCCTGTTAAGACAACAACAACCCTTCATGATGCCGAGATGCACTAGACTCTGATGCCAATAATTTATGTCACAACTTGAATGATGTACAAAGTCATCCTGATCTAGCACAGAGAAAATTAATTTCAAAGATTCTTTTCCTTTGAGCCTCATTCAGATTCAGGTTCAGATTCAACTGATATTTTTGCATATCTATATCCCAAGCATTGCTTTCACATGTGGTGTCCAGTTTGCCCTTCACAGCCCCTCTGAAGAGTAATTCTTACACTCTCTTCTGTGCAGGGGAGCAAAGGAGGTCCCAGAGCCTTGCTGATAAATGGTAGAGAGCTGAAACTGGACTGCTTCAGACTCCAGCTCCACAGCCCATTTCATTCTGCATAGCCCTAAATAGCTTTACCGTATTTTCATGCTTCAAAGTCACACATCCCTCATATATAAACTTTTAAAAAATTTTAATATGTAGAAATTGCTGAATTGGTGCATGTTCTGGTGTGTATATTTCCAACAACAACAAAATAAACTGAAAAACAAATTTTTAATGATTTAATCCACATACCCCTTGTAAAAAACAAGTGAATAATGTGTCCACAAAATATCCTGCATAATCTCGTATTCAACAGGTAAGCTCTTTGTAGAAAGAAATCAAACAAATAACTTTCTACAGGAACTAACATTCCTTAGAAAAGTAAATAATTTATCTCATCTAATATCTTAATTTGTACTAGGAAGAATGGCTTGGCGACTACTTTTGAAAATCAGCAGATAAAAACCCTATGGATCACAATGGTTTGATCAGCAACCCATCCTGGGGATGGTGCATGACTGGTTCCCCTCCCTTGGCATGAGGTCACCATGAGTCTGGGGCCAACTCGACTGCTGCTAACAATGTCTTAACTAGTGCTCAAGGGTAACTAGCCCCTCAAGGAAGGACCATTCCCAAAATGTACCCAGAGAAAATCATCATTCATTCACATAAATTGTTGCCTTTCACATTCACCAGTGTTATTTAATTGATTGCTTTGACATGCAAGGTTTGAATAATAAATTAATTTCAAAAACAACTCAGGGTCCTTGGGAACGTGTATGTAAGACAAGCTTTATATTTTTTTGCCCTCTCTTTCTAAAAGAACTCAATTCCTTGAAATCTAAGTAACTGAAACTAGTCATCTTTACATATGATGTGCACATTCTCTTGCATTTTTTTTTTCTCACGGCATAAATGCTGCTGATGCATCTACTTCTCAGGTCTTTGTAAAGCATCACAGCTATGTGGAGCATAGACAGCATCTCTCATAACAGGGAAAGACACGAACACCGTCTGAGGCTTTTGTAGGCAATCAAAAGAAGGAAACACAGCTATTTTCTACAAAGTAGGATTCTTAACAGCCCTCCTATAAGATATTCAAGGATACCACACAAACAACAACAACAACAACAACAAAAAGTGAGAAAAAGGTGCCAAGTCAAGCTTGGCTATATAAGTGACCCTAGAAGCCTGCTCTGAAGTGTATGTAGCAGTTTGAGACAAAGCCTCACGATAGTCCAAGAGGAAAAGGGAGATCACATGTAGGCTCCCGGGTGCACAGTAAACCTAGAACAGAGTCGGGAAGAACGCGGCAGAGTTCCTTGCTTTGCCTTTCGGGAATACCTCTACACCATCCCAGACCAACGGAAAATGTTTCTAGTAGAAAATCTCCCCAATCCTCATTATCAGAAATACCAAATGCCTTCCTGCTGCAGTTTAAGCCTATTTTCTCCTAAACAGCTTATCGTTACCAACCCCCCCAGTTCCTTCAAGTGTCTCTCACGAGTTCTTATCACACCTCTGATACCCAAGGTCTCCCTTCTCTTTAATGCCTATTCAAATTCTGCACAGTTTAACATTACTCACCACTGCTTAGAAGTATCAGTCTTGCCTCTTTTATTTCCCAGTCGTCAAGTCGATTCTGACTCATAGTGACCCTGTAAGACAGGGTAGACCTGCCCCATGGGGTTTCCAAGGCTATAAATCTTTACGGAAGCAGACTGCCACAACTTCCTCTGCTGGAGCAGCTGGTGGGTTCGAGTCACTGACCTTTTGGTTAGCAGCGGAGTGCTTAACCACTGTGCCACCAGGGCTCTTTATTAGATTATAAAATTCTCAAAGTCAGGAACCGTATTATCTATTTACCTATCCTTCACAGTGCTTTGAATACACTATATGCCCAGTAAGTGCTTTTCATGGTCTAGTTTTCTCTTTATTCTAGGTCAGTGCATCCATCCTCCCATCGATCCATTCATCCATCCATCCATCCATCCATTCATCCACCTGTTCATTAAACATTTGATGAGAATCTCTGGTTCTGGGGAAGCAGTGATGAAAGCCCTAGTAGCTGCCAACTTTTTCTGATTCTCACAGTTCTCCCTTTAATTCTTTCTCTGGCTAAAGAGCAGCTTAGGGGCCTCTATTGCTCAGTCAAAGGTACTACACTACATTATCTTCAAGGCATGAAATAGAAAAAGAGGGAAAAACCCACCCTTAACACTTTTTGGACCTTGACCACATGGACCCACATGGGTCTGGCTTATTATTCTAGGCGACATACAATGGGGACAGAGTGGAGGAGAGTAGAAAAATGAACAGAGAAAATAACGCTTGGGCACAAAGACTGTTTTACAAGGATGTTCCTTTCAGTGTTACTTAAACCAGAGAAAAAGTTAGATGTGTTCTCATTAGATAAATCATGTTGTAGAAGAATCTGCACAGATGTGAGAAAATGTATATAATACAGTGTTAAAATTGCAAGTTACAGGTATTTACAATGGAATGCTATTTTTATTTAGAAATTCACCAGGGGAAGACCTAGAAGGATAAACTTCAAAGTATTAACAATGAGTGTATCCAAGTGGCAGGGTTACAAATGATTTTCTTCTTTGAGCTTATAAGCATTTTCCAAATCTTCTAAAATGATTCTGAATAACTTTTGAATCAGAAAAGAAGCAACTATAATTTTTTTTTGTTTTTTTAAGGAAAAAGGAGATCAAGACAAGAATCACAGCCAGGAGAGTCTTCTGACAGGATGGCATCACTGAAGGAGCTCAGTGCAGAATGGCGGCTGAGGCCCCGCCCCCTCGTCTCCCTACTCAGTGCCTCAGTGATGACAGAGCTGATAAAGACGAGGCAAGCCCCCTGTAAAGGCTGCTCTTCTGCCTGCCTTATAGAGGAAGATAACATTGCACATGCATTTCCACCCGTTTCCCAACTTTTGTTTCTTCAAATACATGTAGGGTAGATGAAAGATGAACAAACAAGGGTTGCATTTTTCCCCCAAAGACCACTATTTTGTCATGCAAGTCATACACTGCTTAGTTAAACTAAATTATGCTAAAAAAAAAAAAAAAAACCAAACCCGATGCCGTCAAGTGGATTACGACTCATAGCGACTCTATAGTACAGAGTAGAACTGTCCCTTAGAGTTTCCAAGGAGTCTGGTGGATTTGAACTGCCGACCTTTTGGTTAGTAGCTGTAGCTCTTAACCACTAAGCCACGAGGGTTTCCAAATTATGCTAAGTTAAACAAAATTCCCCAAAGCAAGCAAATGGACAAACAAATCCAGAAGTAAAGCCGTTTTCCAACTGACCACATTAAAAAATTCTAAGCAATATTTTCAATGGTGTACAGAAGAGATGTGCACTGAAGCTACAGATAAAAACAGAGATAATGCCCCATGTCTCCAAGTGAAAACACCACAAAAGACAGGTAGATTACTGTGTTAGAGGCAGAGGGAAGGGTTGTCCGAGCAGAGGCCATACCTTGGTCTGGAATGTACAAAACATGTGTGTTAAAAACGGATGCTCCCAGGCCAACGAGAGGACTCTCTTCTCTACCATTGTACACTCCACATCGTCATCCATCAAGACCACATCTTTCTTTAAGGCTTTTATTGCAAAAAACTGATTGGTTTTCTTGAACTCTGCTAGGAAGACCTAGAAGAAAGGGGAAGAAGTAAATTTTTTTTTTAGAGTTTGGATTCACACTCATTAAAGAGACAAAGTCCTGAGAGACCTGCGTTAGGTGAGGAAAAAGGATTCCCCTCCTCCTCTTCATACTCCTCCTCCCCTTCAGCCCTTTTACTGAGACAAAATATAGTGCTTCACCGGTTTAGGACATTACCTAACGTTTCATACTATCTATTTTGTACCTTTCAATGGGTTTCCACAAAATCACTATGCAATGGGATGCGCCATTCCCAGTACCTGAAAAATTCCATTTAAAAATGCATGCCCTGACTGCCCGGGGACTTGAGTGTTTCAGAGAGACAAAGGGTTTATTGAAAGAACAAGAGGCAAACAAGAGAGAGAAGGAGATGGTTGCACTTGAAACGTTACTGCAGATAAGCACAAAACAGAACTCTAAGTTTTACTCAGTTGTTCAAAGCAAAAAAGAATACTTGAGCGATATAGTTCTCCTTATGTGCTTAAACCACCACGTGTCTGTCAGTTTGGTATTTTCAATTGCCTCATAAGCATGCGAAAGCTGGACAATGAATAAGGAAGACCAAAGAAGAACTGATGCCTTTGAATTACGGTGTTGTCAAAAAATACTGAATATACTGTAGACTGCCAGAAGAACGAACAAATCTGTCTTGGAAGAAGTACAGCCAGAATGCTCCTTGGAAGCGAGGATGGCGAGACTTCGTCTCATGTACTTTGGACATGTTATCAGGAGGGACCAGACCCTGGTGAAGATCGTCATGCTTGATAAAGGAGAGGGCCAGTGAAAAAGACAAAGACCCTCAAAGAGACAGACTGACACAGTGGCTGCAACAATGGGCTCAGGCATAACAATCATTGTGAGGATGGTGCAGGACTGGGCAGTATTTCATTCTGTTGTACACAGGATCACTATGAGTCAGAACTGACTCGACCGCACCTAACAACAACAGGGTACTTAAAGGAATCCGTAGGTGGTGCAAACGGTTAAGTGCTTGGCTGCTAACCAAAAGGTTAGTGGTTCAAGTCCACCCAGAGGTGCCTTGGAACAAAGGCCTGGTGATCTACTTCTGAAAAATCTGCTACTGAAAACCCTACAGAGCACAGTTTTGCTCTGACACACACAGGGTCGCCATGAGTCAGAACTGACTTGATGGCAACTGGTTTGGTTTTGGTTTATGTACTTAAAGAATGAGCACCATTTCATCTGATGACACAGAAACTAAGAACATTTTCAGGACCTCCTATATGTCAAACATTCTGCTATGTACTTTACATGTGCTATCTAATTTAATGCTCACCCCAAATAACTCTGCAAGATGGATAATAAAATACCTGTTTTCTAGGTAAGAAAACTGAGTTTAGAGAAGTTAAGTAACTTGCTCAAATATACGGAGCTACTCAGTGGATGAGAAACCAAACCCATTGCCATTGAGTCAATTCTGATTCATAGCGACCCTACAGGACAGAGTAGAACTGTCCCACAGGGTTTCCAAGGAGCGCCTGGTGGATTCAAACTGCTGACCTTTTGGTTAGCAGCCAAACACTTAACCACTGTGCCACCAGGATCCCTAGTGGATGACAGACTTCAAAATTCACTCTTTCCACTTCATTTCACGAGTCTTACATAGGAGAGTTCCAACAACTTTGCTTTTGCAAATGACGCAGTGGCAGACTATTGCAAGTTGCAAGGACATGGCATCTGGTGACAGAAAACCCCAGCTCCAGTCTCATCTCACAGCCAGTTACTAGCTGTGGAAATTCCAGCAAGCCTATTAGATTTCTGGGGCTTCCATTTCCTAACATGTAAAAGAGGTGATGATGACTGCATTCTCGAACTTACATGACTGTTTGGATCAAATGAGATACCATGTGGGAAAGTGACTTTTAAACAATAAAATGCTTTCCATATGATAGTTATTAAGAACATCTGTCATTTGTTTCTTTTGTCGACTTTCAGGGAATGTTAAGTCAATGATGTTAAAATAGTACTGAACACTCATGTGTTTAGGTTTAAAATAATATAGATGAGAATTCGGGCAAATGAACGACACGCATATTCCCAGAAAACATGCAATTTGGGCTTAAAAGCAGACTGAGAACAAGATTATAGAGGCTACCATTTTGGTGAGGAACCGTACTTCCTATATAGAGTCAAAAAGAAAGAACAAGTTTTGGAGGATTCTTATTATTGTGAGAGGGAAACATGGCAGTCTCATTTTTCTTGGGTGCTTTATTCTCCTCTCCTCAGGCCCCACAGTCCAGTTCTCTCAGGGTGTAGGGACATGCGGCCCTGTTGGAGAGAGGCATACTGCCTTGGACATACAGCAGAGAATACCCAAAGCTCTCGGTTGTCCCCTGGGGTAATACTAAGGCTTGTAGGTTTAACCTTACATCTTTCTTACTGTTGTTAGTTGCTGTTGAGTCAATTCTGACTAATGGTGACCCCATGTGTGTCAGAGTAAAATTGTGTTCCATAGGATTTTCAGGGCTGTGACTTTTCAAAAGCAGATTGCCAGGCCTGTTTTCCCAGGTGCCACTGGGTGGGTTTGAACTGCCAACCTGTAGGCTAGTAGTAGAGCACTTAATGGTTTGTGTCACCCAGGGACTCCTTCCTTATTAACCTTGTTCAAAAGTAGAAATCCACATGGGAACAAAGAAGGATAAACATTCCATTAACAATCAAAAACACTCCTCTGGTAACTGCTTCTTTCAATAAAACATCCCCAAACCACCAAAAAACTAAAAAGCTAAAAAGGCAATTTCCATCTATATAATGTGCTTTCAATTTCTGGTAATAGGTTATAACTGCACATTAACTCAGGTTAACACCAAATGAGTTTGCTGTGGTTAATGTTATTGTGGAAATGAACTTAAAGAATTAATGGCTATCAGCTACAGTCTGCAGAGCAGAGTAGAATTTTTGAAGGTGATGCACCGGTGTTTAAACCACACCCCAAGAGGAGCCCAATGTTATTCAGCTGTGGTGGATGCTCCGCTGCATTTTAGTTTATTATTAAATAACTGGGTAAGTTTCCCTGCCCAGGTCTGGTGAGCAGGTGCTGAGCATAATGCTGGCTTTGAATGAACAAATTCATGGAAGAATATAGTCTGGCTACAATTTCCTTAGGAGTCCCATTCAAGCACATAAAACAACTGAGAGCACAATTAGTACATTAATATCCTAATAGTCCATTAGGTTATCTAAAATATCCTGAAAGTCTACATTCCATATGTATCAGCCAGGGTTCTCCAGAGAAAGAGAATCAATAGTATGTATGTATCTACAGATGGATGGATAGATAGATATGGATTTATTTTAACCTACAAATTACCTTCACAGCAACATCTAATGTTTGACTAAACAATAAAGCATCATAGCTTAGCCAAGTTGACACATAAAATTAACCACCACATCATATCATCCCAATAATATCAAATACAGAAGCGTGTGGAATGTACACCATCGTCTATAAGGACAAAGACCCCAGAAAGCAGAGGCTGCTATTACCCTAGAGTCCCCTGGAATCTCTGTTTATTCAATCATCTCTCTCCCCTCTCCTAAAACACTCAGCAATGCTCTCTCCACACACCACATGCAGTTCTGGTCCTCACAAGTTTAGTTCCACAGACCAGGAGTGTTGCTTTTCAATTTTTGGAATTTGGTCTGCAGAATTACATAACATGGTATCATACCTTGCCAAAACTTCCTTTCCCCAACATTTTGTGCAAAATAAAATCCTCAATTTTCAATTTTATACGTAGAGACGGTCTTTCTATGTTCATTTCAGGTTCTGGAAGATGGCATGTTTTATCCATCCCATCCATTGGAGACTCCCAGGAGATTCCTTGAGGCTCTGAAAATGGCAAGCCAGTGGTTACAACTAAACATGGAGTAATGGAGGGCCATTCTAGTTACTCAGATCATACTTTCTCTTCTGAGGGTATGTATGCCATGGTGGGGGGTGGGGGTGAGGGGCCGTAGCAGAAGGCAGCTTTAATGCTTCTCCATCTGTCTGTAAGGACAGCATCTCCTATCTGTGATCCTGGCATTTGGGGCACGGACTGTGTCTCTTTATATAGTCAATAGACTGGGAAATATTTCAACTTAAGAACATCTCCCATGATGGAAAAATTTAGGGATGGAAAAGAGAGACGGTTGAACAACATGATGAACATACGTTAATATCACTAAACTGTACATGTGAAGAATGTTGAGATGGCTAATGTTTTGCTACGGATATATTTACCACAATAAAAAAATAAAGTTAAAAAAGAAATGTATTCCAATCACTAAAAGATCATATGTGCAAAATGGACGGGCACTTATAATGATGTCAAATCATGGACAAATAGGAATTTTAACCAAATTTAAGGGAAAATGATTCTCCATTGTTTGTGTGGCTCCCGGCCACAGTGGCATCAATTCGTCTGCCTTACAATGTGAAGGAAGGGGCAAGATCTGAACTACATCATGGATCATTAATTAGTCTTCGGTGAAGATGCTGCTCTACTGTGATAAGCTCTGAGATACGGTTTACTTTAGAAGACAGTTCTTCAATCTAACCCAAACCTTTCTTTTTAAATTAAGTCAGTTTATTCTTTGCTCACTGCCAGAGGAAGTGCAGAAAAAAAATTTTTTATTGCTTACCGCTCTTATAACATTACTTTTATTTTTTAATCCATAGGTTTATCTTTTATGTTGTGGTTAGTTGCCATTGAGTCATCTCCGACTCATGGCAACCTTATGTATAATAGAACAAAATGTTGCCTGGTCCTTCACCATCTTCATGATCATGGGTATGCTTGAGACTATCTTTCCCTTAAATCCAGGAATGTCAGTATTTTATAATGTATGTTGAAATTATCAGGTCCCAGAGTCATGTGGTTATATTCTTTCAAAAACTACCTTCAAACTGTAGGTTGGATAAATTTCCATGATGTCACAAAATGTTAAAGGATTTTGGCCCTGATATTCTTTTCCTTTCTAGTCTTAAACCTCAGAAAAGTTTCAAAGGTGCAGAATAAGACTGTCTTTGTGATATCCCCATCATTGATCATTATGGTAGACTCATTTCTGTAGAGCCATTTAACAGTGATAGAAAATAGCATTTGAAAATTCTCAGGAAAAGTTTGGACTTGGTTCCTCTAGACCTACCCCATTTTCTTCCTCCCATCTCCACTGTCCCCCTTAAAAAAGTATCCTAATGAGGTATATTTTGGTTTCACTTCTAAGAAGCAGGAGCCTCTTAGTTGGTGGCTTGGCCTGCAATTCTTAAATAGCAAAGTATCAACCATCAGACCAGGTAAACTGGGGATTTAAATCTAGAGAGCTCAGATTAAGGTTAATGAAGATTAATCACTGACATTGATTCTACTGCAGATGAAGACAGCTACCTCTTTTCCCTGGTGTCGGTAAGTATGGCAGCTTTGTTTCCTCTTTCATGGAGCGTGGGAGACCAATTTCAACTGGACCTTCTCTGCAGATGTGCTCAGTGTCTCTTAAGCAGCGAGCCTAGATCACAAACAAACAGTCAGTCTACCCACCACTGATGTGACAGCTCAGCTTGGTATTCATGAGAACAAAGTCATTTAAGATTCCTAAATGTGTAGGATAACCAAAGTTCCTCTTTCCTTCCACATCCTTTCAGAATCTCCCATCTTCTGAGAGTCTATCTATTGAATTTTATGTACTAGCAGAACATACTCACCTCCTTCACACTTTTTGCGGGGTTGACTGGATTCTCCTATTCTATCTACATCACTCCATCACAAATAAGAATGGAAGGTCAACAGATGGCAAAATAGCTCACATGGGCAATTTCAAGTCTTAAAGAGAGATGGTCCATGCTTATGGGAATTCAGCATTCAGCAAATGCCAAGCTAGTAAATGGCAAAGCTAAAGTTGCCCTGGACCAAGGCTCAGTTTTCTGAGGGGATTCTAGAGATGAATCTAGCAAATAAGTAATTTCCCCCAAGGCTATCAAATAGCCCCAATATACTAGGTATATACTTTATACTAGGTATAAAGCTAGCAATGAATCCTCAGAATTTTTAATTAATTTGCTTGTTTCTGCCCCTGCTCATCCCATAAGGAATTTAAGATCTTACAAAGATACACAGTACAAATGCATTAAATAAACAACTCAGAGAGGAGTTATGGGAATGAAGATGAAAGTCAGGGGCAAGGCTGGTGCTCAGAAATATATTTCACATTGTCCTATGGAGTTGCTACAGATCAAAGAGCAGATGGGCTCAAGTAGTTCTTGCTGAGCTGAACTTTGAGGCACATGGCAACTAAAAGCCTTTCCTACCTGTTGAGTGCTCTCAATCATTGCCAGGGCTTCAGCCATTAGCTTCTGGTTTATGCCACAAAGGTTGGCCACCTTTGTCTGGCATCTGTGATGTACATTCATGCCACATGCTGCAAGGGAGAAAGCAACACAGTGAGCAAGAGTAACAACTGCCATGGCCTTTGCATATGATCTGTTTCATGTATGCATGTGTAGAAGAAACAACTGGCAAATTCCCAGCTCCATCAGAGGAAGACATTAAATAAAAATCATTTAGTCAAGAGAGTGCTTTTATGACGTTACTATGTTATCCACCTCCTCTTTCCTGCAACACACACACACCCCAGCAGCTCCTCAGAGTGATAATGGGAAATGATCTTCTGTTGAGTTAGAGCCAGAGCCTTGCTGTTAGGGGTGAAAGTCAGTATGGGTTTGGACTGTACCACTGCTGCCAGGAAAAAAAAAAAAAAAAGGCATTGGCTCTTCCTGGTAGTAATCTGAAATGCTAAAATTGAAGGATTTTTGTTCTCACTCTACAGACTGGGGTCCAAGCATCCCATGCTCAGCTTCCTTCCTTTCTCAACTGGGCTGCAGGGAGCCTCCCTGCCCTCTAAGCAGAAGCTGAGGTGGCAGCCTAAGTCTGCAGAAGTGAAATTGAATGGTGGAAGTGGTATGTGCATTTGTGTGTGTTTTCAGGGGTGGGAGTGAAAGGAAGTGAAGTGGCCCAAGCACCACCATCTCACTGCACGGGAGAGGTGGAGTTATTAAAGGTGAAGGGGACACGTGGGGGCACAGGCATGAGCCCTGGGTGGTCATGAACAGCCAGGTTAGCGAGGTCTCCTGAGAAAAGAATTGAGAGGATGGGTGGAACCCAGTGAACTGAGTCACACACAGAGGATTTATACTTATTTCTAAAATTTATTTGAGGCTACTAAAGTGACTCATTTCTGTGGAACAAAGAATTACAGAAAAGGGTGGATGCATTTAAATATGTAGATCTTTTTACTCTTCTTACTTCTGGTGGATTTCATAAGGCAGTTTTGTATGTAAATAAAGGCCTCCTGGCAGCCCATACTTGTCTGGGTATGGTATGACCTCTCTCAGTATGAAAATAGAACTTGAAAAGAAAAAGAAGAAAAGAGGACCACTTTTCCTCTCCTCTTCTTGTCCCTGTCTCCATGTCTGTCACTACCTCCCAGAACCCTCCTTTGTCCTAATTGTCCCAAGGTCCATGAACATCTTTACTTTTATCAACAAATGCCCTTCTCAGAGCTGTACAGAAAATGTTACAACATATTTCTCACGCCTAATGCAACAGCAAAGGGGAAGAAAGGCAAATGGAGATTGTTTTGTAGAGATGGGACACTATGTTTTAAGGATGTCATAAGACACGAAGACCTAGTTGAAAAAAAAAAAATCTCTTCAGAATAATTATTAAATTTTCTAATTGTGGCAGAAAAGTTTGTTGTAGTTATTTTTTTTTTTTCTCCCTAAGTGGTGATTTTCATTCCTTGCTCCCCTCCTCCTCCTTCCCAGGCAATCTCTTGTGGAAAGACAGTCTATGTTATTTCTGCCTCAAGGATGTGAGTGGGTAGAAACTTAAGGCCACCTATTATACATCCCCAAGGGGAGGGAACTGGGCAAAGGCTTCTGAGAGCAGAGAGGGAGCGGGACAAGGAAAGGGAAGTGTCCATTCAGCTCTCTTGGTATGGAAGTGGTGGGTGGGTTTAGGCGTACAGGGGTACCCTCTTCGCTAGCTTGCGATGTCAGGAGAGGTAGGGGCATGGTGCACCTAGGGAGACTGGACCTCAGGCATGGGACTCCAGCTTTGACAAAAAAATCACAAAGCTCTACACGTGATGCAGAAACAGAAAGCCACAGGTTTCAAGGTACCCCAGCAGCAACCTGAAAACTAGGTGTTAAAGGTCTTTATCCAATTTTCAGGAACCTGTATATATGTGCCTCTCGAAGATCTTGTGTGATTATAGGAAGGGTTGCTGTTGTTGGGTGCGGTTGATTCCGACTCATAGTGACCCCATGTGACAGAATACAACTGCCCCTTAGGTTTTCCTAGGTTGTAATCTTCACGGGAGCAGATCACCAGGGCTTCAGATTACAGATCCAGAGCACTGAGCTATATGATCTATTGGCTTCTAGTTCTGAGATGCTGTGATTCTGGTGGAGTACTTTGATTCGTTAGTCCTAAAAACAGCAGGCTAAATGACTACTAAGGGAGTCCCTGGATGGTGCAAATGGTTAAAGTACTGGGCTACTAATCGAAAGGCTGCAGGTCTGAGTCCACCCAGAGGTACCTCCGAAGAAAGGGCTGGCTATATACTTCCGAAAAATCAGCCATTGAAAACCCTATGGAGCACAGTCCTACTCTGACACTCATGGGGTCACCATGCATTGGGAACAACTCGATGCAACTGGTTTCTTTTAAAGGGCTAACTTCCACTTACTGTGCCCATCTGATCCTTGTTGTATAGGGGTATGTGTGCATATGTGTGTGTCTATTGAAAGGACAACTATTCCATAATATTTTATCATTAATTTGAAAAAATTTTCTTATGAAATATTTCCATTACAGTGAAAAAAAGATCTAACATAATGATTTCTAAACTCCAGCTGACAGAACTGTAGTACTCAAGTACTACTCAATTCAACAGAAGTATATAAATAATGATTGTTATGGTGGAATTAGGCAGTAGAAGCTATATACAATCATGCAGTTATAACAGTATATGCACATTGGCATACTGTGTGCAAAGAACTTAGCACAGTGCCTGGCATCAAGTAGGTGCTCAAAAAATACAATTTCTCTCTCATCTTCATTATTTATTACATTGAAATGTGTATGAAAATATTTAGGTGGACTTTTAGAAGACTTCCCATTTAATTTTAACTAGATCCCTCTTTCTCAGATAGTTCATAATAAAACAACGCAGCATTTTCTATGTCAACTAGTATAAATTCTTATCTCAGTATAGATGCATAGATACCATCCCAAAAATCCACTTAAAATCTTTTCTGTATATTAAAAATCTTTAACGCAATTTACAATAGCCAAAAGGTAGAAATGGATAAACAAAATGTGGTATATCCATATAATGGATGCTGTTTCTAATGGTGTTCTTTCCACCCTCCTGAATTCCGTGGGCATCAGCACTACTCACACCGAAGTTGTTCACGTAGTTGTAATGTTTCCTTACTCATTACCGAAATGCAAAGTAAGGCAGTCAGTGAGGACTAGCACAACAGAATTGAGACCATTCTTTCTCCTTATAATTGTAGACAGATCTGTGCTTGTCTCTGACACATAGCTGTGAGGAAAGCCACCATCACCACTACATTAATGCCTTGTTGCTATTGTGGTTGGGTGCCATCGAGTCAATTCTGACTCACAGCGACCCCATGTGACAGAGTAGAACTGCCCCATAGGGTTTTCTGGGCTGTAATCTTTACGGAAGCAGATGACCAGGACTTTCTCCCACGGAGCTTCTTGGGGGGTTTGAACCACCAGCCTTTCTGTTAGCAGCTGAGCACTTAACCATTTGTGCCATCTGAAGTCTTTGTTACTAACCTAGTAGGTGATAGCTGGATCTCTCTGAGGGCAAAATGTCCCTTTCTATGACTATTTTCATAGGAATTATATTGAAGAGCAAAGACAGGGTAAGAACAAGAGGCGGCCCTACTTAAGAAGATGGTTTATGAGAGGGCAAGATAAAAAAAGAGAATGAAGCAAAGAAAGAGGAGAAAAAGAAGTACAGAAAAGAATGAGAAGAAACAAGAGATGAGGGTAAAGACACAGAGGTGGACAGAGTTGAGGAAACAGGGCAGGCGGTGGAGGAAGGACGGAGTGAAAACAGAAGATGAAATGGGGAAGAAAAGGGAGGGAAGGAAAAGGGGAGAAAAGAAAAAGGGAGGGAGCTACTTGAAACGAAGGTGGTAGAAGAGAGCAGGGGAAAGAAAATAGAAGGGGAAAGGAAGAATGTTAGGAAAAAAGAACAGAACAAAGCAGGGCCTGTGAGCCATGAAATAATGCCAAGGAATCCTCATGGAAGTTCTAAGCTGTAGCGGGTGTAATCACACTGTCAGGATGAGCCTGGCCTCAGCAAGTGCGGTGCTCAAGCTCCAGGGAAAGGAAACCATGAACAGTGAGGCCAGCATACGAGTCTCGCCAGATAAGAATTCGATTACTGATGTTTCTTTTTATACAAATTGTGAAACTATATTTTGCCTATAAATTCTTTATTATATGCTATATAATAAAACCGAAACCAAACCAGTTGCCATGGAGTTGGCTCTGATTCATGGTGACCCCATGTGTGTCAGAACAGAACTGTTCTCCATAGGGTTTCCAATGGCTGATTTTTTTGGAAGTAGATCACGAGGCCTTTCTTCTGAGGCACTTCTGGGTGAATTTGAACCTCAAACCTTTTGGTTGGTAGCTGAGCACTTAATCGTTTGTGCCACCGAGGGATTCCTATACTATATAATACTGTGCCTATATTCACGTGCCAGGTATTCTTGAACAAATGTATAGAGAAAAAAGTCTAAGTGGTATTTTGGGGCTATGAAGGTATTGTCAATGTCAGTTTTGACTACATATGATTTTTGCCTTTAACCCGTTGCCCTTGAGTCGATTCTGACTCACACTGAGCATACAGGACACAGTAGAGCTGCCCCATAGGGCTTCTAAGGAGCAGCTGGGTTGATTCGAACTGCCAATCTTTTTGTTAGCAGCCATAACTCTTAACCACTGTGCTACCAGGGCTCCGATTTTTGCCTTAGGCAATGATTATCCTTCATTAAAATGTGGCTCCAGGCACCACCAGAAGTGCAGAAGCAGTTGGGATAAGGAGGAAGCAACTGCTTAAGGTAATCCTACACCTTAAGTCAGCCACCTCTATCACTTAAAAGATAAGACATATAACAGTCAGTGGCATAAACTGAAATAGGTCCTGGAAGAGAAAAGAAAATGACTTGTATTTAATAATCCAAAAAAAATTTTTTTAAATGATCTTTTCTATAAGGAGATGCCCTCTTTTTACGAATATGTTATCCAGATCCCGTCCCCACCCTTGACCCTAATCCAAATACAGAGGTGCTTTGTCAGTTCTCTTCTTGTTGGATTTTTTTTTTTTTCCTCCCTACTCCATAATAGCATCTCAGTTTCTAAAGTTGCCTTAGCACCTTGGAGTTTTATATCAAGAAAACCTTTCTCTTTTTCTTTTTTGAGAAGGGTAGGACTGAATAACTCCACTAGTAAAGAATGTCAGGCTTGGGCTCTACTCTAATCCCCAGCCTTTGAGGAAAGATCAGAGAAGGGAAATGACATTCAGAGTTGGATGTGGCCTCTTACCTCGTACTCTGAGTTCACAGTACTGTTTGGGACTAGTCACAGAATTAATTCCTCTGTGCAGGACCATCAGCCAAGTCCATGTGCCCGGCTTGCTGCTTGGTAGGACTACAAAAAGAATTTACTTGCTGGTGCAAAGGAGAATGGGCAGGAACACAGCACAGCCAGCCATGCCAAAATTATGAAGGGGCAGACCCAGCAGGAACAGGAAACAGCAGGTCAGGACAGAGTTAAATGGAATTCCTGGCAAAGGAACCAGTCAGAGGAGAAAAGCTGTCTTGCGTTTCTCCCTAGGGCAATGGTACAACAGGAGGCTATGGGCCAGGAGCCTTGACCTTTAACCTGAACTCGTTTGTACTTTTCTTGGATGAGACAGAGTATTAGGGTATTGTGAGATGGAAGGAAAAAAACAGCAGTGGCTTACTGTCCCAGGAAGATCGCCCTCAAGATTATAGGGGCTTGTCTGGGTTATTTGTAGACATCCCTCACCATTCTCCCTGCGCTCTCCGCGAAGTTGTGAATTTCCCCCTGATGTGGTTCTGTAATGGGGCCGATGCCCATTTCACATAACGCAGACTCACCATCACACTTCAGTCCTTGTCTTGCCAATCCCCACAACAGCGTCCCACAGTGCTCACAGAAAGTTGGGCTCTTGTAATTGTAGACTTTAAATCGGTGCGGCATGTCAATTTTGAACCGCTCCTTGTGGAACTGAAAGAAGGGGAGAACATGTGATTGTACAATATGTCCCTGGGTTCCCCACTTTTGATGTCTTCGCACATACATTAGCAAACTAACATTTAAAATAATAAAGTCATTGGAACCATGTGTATTTTAAACAATAATTTTTACTTGTCAAGTGTTACACCTGTTACCGTTACCTGCTGCCATGAAGTCAATTTGGACTCATAGCGACCCTGTAGGACACAGTGGAACTGCCCCATAGGGTTTCCAAGGCTGTAATCATTACAGAAGCAGACTGCCACATCTTTCTCCCGGGGAGTGGCTGGTGGGTTCGAACCGTTGGCAGCTGAGCACTTAACCACTGCACCACCAACCAAAAAACCCAAACCCATTGCCATCGAGTTGATTCTGACTCATAGTGACCCTACAGGACAGAGCAGAACTGCCCCATAGGGTTTTGCAAGGCTGTAAACCTTTATGGAAGCAGACTGCCACATCTTTCTCCCACACTACACCACCAAGCCAAAAACAAAAAACAAAAAAACTAAACTTGTTGCCATGGAGTTGATTCCAACTTATAGCAACCCTGTAGGACCACTAGAACTGCCTCATAGGGTTTCCAAGGCTGTAAATCTTTACGGAAGCAGACTGCCACATCTTTCTCCTATGGGCCAAGTGTTATAAACTCAAAAACCAAACTCATTGCTGTCGAGTCAATTCCAACTCATAGAGACCCTATAGGACAGAGTAGAACTGCCCCATAGAGTTTCCAAGGAGCGCCTGGTGGATTTGAACTGCCAACCTTTTGGTTAGCAGCGGAACTCCTACCACTACACCACTAGGGTTTCCAATTTCAAGTGTTTATAGTCAGGTCTGAAGAAGACAAAGAGAATTAGCTCTTCTAGGTAAGGGGCAAACTTGCGATACACACATGTCAAGTAATCTGGAGACAGCTGAAGTCTAAGATATTAGCAAAGAAAGGCTAACATTTCAGGAAGAGAGGACTAGGGCTATTTATTTAAATGGGAGCTGAGTAAACATTGTACTTCTCTTCTTGCTTTAATATAAATATTCCCTTTCCTCTTTAAGCCCCGAACCAATGCTCCGACCTTTGGAAGACATTACAGATTGCCTCCTCAAGAGGAAACATTGCTCTGGTTTTACTTGTACGAGTTTAATGTTCAAAGGACTTTCACACTTATTATACGTGAACTGAGGTGGCAACAGTTCCTGCCAGGTGCTGAGTATAAATATGTCACATGTTCTATCTCATATGTATGTGATATCTCCTATAGTCCTCACACAATATCCCATTAGAAGTACCTCAATTATATCCTCCTTTGACAGATGAGGAAATTAAGCACAGAGGGAGCAAGAAACTTGCCAGGATGACACAGCTATTAAGCGAGCTGGGTTTTCTATGAGCTTGGCAGTCAGAATTAGAGCTTGATCTCTCTAATTGTTTCTCTCTCCATATATGGTAAAACCTGGGAAGCCGTAACCTGTGTAAGGTGGAAACATGTCAGAGAAGGAAAACTCAGATATTTTCCACTAACAGAGAGCGACAGAAAAGTGGGAAGACTGTACCCTGTCAAAGGCCGAAAACACATGATACCCAGAAAAACAAGACGGTTCTGTCGAGTTCCGGCTCACACAGGTTTCACTGTATACATGCTGCCATCGAGTCAATTCTAACTCATGACAACCCCATGTGCTACACAGTAGAAGTACTCCATAGTGTTTCCTTGTCTTTAATCTTTACGGAAGCAGATCGCCAGGCCTTTCTCCCATGGTGTTGCTGGGTAGGTTTGAATGAACAACCTTTAGGTTAGTAACCAAACAAAAACCAAACCCGCTGCTGTCCAGTTGATTCCAACCCATAGAAACCCTATAATAGTCGACTGCAAACTTCTGGCACCACCCAAAGACCTTAATCATTACTCTACACTGTCTCAAAATAAAGATGATGGTATGGGGGACAGGGAGAGATGAGACAGGAGAGGAATGCTAGTGGTTAGAAATATTGTGGGATTTAAAAAAAAAAAATGTTTTCCGAAGTTTAGTTTCTCCTTAAATCAAATATCACATAAAAAATACATATATATTGGGAAGTTCGGTTCTTAATAAAAATACAAACATTTCTGTACAATATAAAAATGTTTACTGGTGGCATAGTGGTTAAGAGCTTGGCTGCTAATCAACAGGTCAGCAGTTCAAATCCACCAGCTGGTCCTTGGAAACTCTATGGGGCAATTTTACTCTGTCCTAGAGGGTCGCTATGAGTCAGAATTGACTCTACAGCAATGTTTTTTTTTTTTTTTAAATAATCTCTGCAGACTTTTTTTTCTTTCATGCTTTAAGTCAAAGTTTACAATTCAAGTTAGTCTTTCATACAAAAATGTATACACACATTGTTATGTGACCTTAGTTGCTTTCCCTATACTGCGGCAACACACTCCTCATTTTCACCCCAGATTTCCTGTGTCCATTCAACCAGCTCCTGACCCTCTCTGCCTTCTCGTCTAGCCTCTGGACAGGAGCTGCCCATTTAGTCTCATGTATCTACTTGAGCTAAGAAGCACACTTTTCACGAGTATCATTTTGTCTCTGCAGAGATTTTTAAGTAAACAATTCATTTGCGAATGTGCACAGCAAAGAAGCCTTATTCACTAACATGGTGAGGTATTTAATGTTCCTGCTGTGGACAATGGTCAACATTGGGTCTTTTAGGAGCGCTGGTGGCGCAGTCGTTAAAAGTCTCGTCTGCTGACCAAAAGGTCTTCGCTTTTAGCACACCAGCCACTCTGCAGGAGAAAGATGTGTCAGTCTGCTTCCGTAAAGATTTACAGCCTTGGAAACCCTATGGGGCAGTTCTACTCTGTCCTACAGGGTCGCTATGAGTCAGAATCAACTTGACAGCAATGAGTTTGTTGGTTTTTGGTCTTCAGAACTGCTGTTTAGAACTGAGTGATTTAAAAGCTACTTAGCACCTACTCTAGCCATTTCCAGCCAAGAAAAAAAAAATTATCAGAATCCATTTCATATTCCACAGTATAAATATGAACAATTAATATGTCAAGAGCCAGAAGAGAAGGTTTCCACTTCTAATCTTGAAACCAGGCCCAAAGAGTTCAAGATTTGGCTGAAGGAGACTCCAGATCTGCACTTTCCAATAGAACGGCCAGTCAGCCACACGTGGCTGGTGCACACTTGAGAGGTGGCGAGTCAGAACTGAGAATTCTCATGGAAAAAAAAGAATGTAAAATATCTCAGTTTTTAATTACTGATCACAGGTTGAAATAAAAATACATGTATATACTGGCTTAAATAGAATATATTATTGAAATTAATTTCACCTGTTTCTTTTTTCCTTTATTTAATGTGGCAACTAGAATTCAAATTATACATGTGGCTCTCATTCTATTTCTATTGGGCAGAACTGCTCTAGATGAGGGGGCACAAAAGGATCCCAGGGAAGATGGCCCCTTGAGTGAGCAAGAAATTAAAATCTCCCCAGAGAACACAGTATTACTACAGATATTCACTCATTTCACTAACAGTTCCTGAATACTTTTCTTTGTGCCAGGGACTCTGTTAGCTGTTGAGGCGAACAGTGATACTTAGAATTTGTGAGTTTTCTAGGAAAGCTGAAGGCAGCAAGTAAAGATGGAGGGCAGGTTGAGAGGTGGCAAGATAATTTAAACAGAAAACAAACAACTACAACAATAAAATCATGGGTCTTGGAGACTGAGATGTGAATTTTAGCCCCATCTCTGAAAAGTATAGCTGACTGACCTTGGACAAACTACATGTACCTCTTTAAACCTTTGCAGGATCACGTGTAACATGAGATTATCCCCTTCTGGCCGTAAATTTTAGAAGAACTTCTACTTTGGATAAACCCAACTAATTTGCCTTCTCTGCACCTGCACCTTTGCTGGCGAAAATCACACGCCTGGGCTATCTTCACAGCACTTAGCATACACTGAAACTATACGCAGTTATTTATCATCTGTCTCCCCAACCACACTGTGAAGTCCGTATCCCCAACTATTCTGTGAAGTCCATAAGCTCAGGGACAATGTCTGTTGTGTGCTCTATTGTACATCTAGTACAGAGAACAGTGTCTGCCATGAATTAAACACTCAGTAAGTATCTGTCGAATCAAGGAATGAAGAAGGAAAGGATGGAGAAGGTAGTCAATATATTTCATAATGATAGGCTGCCTAACTTTGCAGCACAGGTTCCCTTCTCCATTGGGTAAAATCTAACTTGTCCCCAGACTATGCCTAGAAGTGTATCCTGAAAGAAATATTTTGCCTCTTAATACAAGAATTATACTTCTTTTACTATCTCTTACTAACCTTGTAAATGCTTATATCTCCTCTGTAGTTTGTAATCATTTGCACGTACTTACTCTTTAATGGTCACTTCTAGTTGGAGATGCTGCAAGGTTAGTTTTCATATAATTAACCAAGACTATGCTTTTGGGCCATTTCTATAATATTTTTCTGGCAATGGCAGAGTTATTAAAATTCTTACCATGTTTTTCTTATTCAATTCCTAGTTCTGGTAAGTCAGTAATAATCATTATTTAGGAGGAAAGGGTTTTAGGGAGATAGATGTTCGCTGGTAAACGTAATGACTCAAGTTTGGGCATTATTAAATAACATCAGTGGGCTGTAAAATATAAGGTTAAGATAAAGTTATCATATTTCAGACAAAGAGAGAAATCTACATACCATGGTTTCTCGACTGTTGACAGCTGATCCTGTGCATTTAGCTATAACTTTATCAATACACTTCTTGTGAATTGCTGCATTACATTCTGAGAAGAAATAAATACAGTTTAAAACCTGCAGAAGTTTAAGGAACAGCTAAATAAAAAGAACAATGATAACACAATGAGAATCCTTACTTACGTTGGCACTGGTAGCCCTGTTTGTTCAGACCCCTGCAATAAAGCACATGGCTGATTTACTTGGATGTTAGAGTCAACAGCAGCACCAAAGACATTTAAAAGGTGAATAAGATTTCATAACTCCCTACTATCACAGAGCATTTTCTGATCAGCAGTCCTGGTGTATCATTTACCAAAAGTGTTAACATGGTGTTTTTATTTTAAGCTGCTCTGTTAAAATTCTGAGAATTAAATAAATGAGGAGCAGCTGATTTCCTTTTCATTTGAGTATTTTCCAAAGAAGTATACAGACATCAAGAAGCCTGACAGCAAATGAAGCATGGGCTCCTAGACAAATTACCGTGTCCTACACTTAAAAATGCATTGTCTCACCGAATTTACCAGAGATGAACAACGATTATCTGTAGAATATTTTATTTTCTCGTTTTCAATGTTTGAGAATATTTGCAACCAATAATGTTCCAAGCTTAAGACCAATTCCTGAATAACATTCATTATTAGAAAGGAAAGAATTTCAAGTCATTAGATAAAAACAGGTTGATGAAAATCCACCAAAAGTCTATTTTATCTTTAGATATCATGGTTAAGCTGCTAATGTGCATTATTAATTCTGCAGTAGCCCAAAGGGAAGAGCATCCCATTAAGATGTAGGGAATCCAAGGACTGGAAATAGGAGTCATTTCTAGTCTCCATTCTACCATAGCCTTTGTTGTGTGGTTACTGAGGCTTAACCCAACCTCTGTTTGAGGGCTCTTAAGACACCCAAGAGCCTTGTGAATATTTAAACCCATCTGTTCCAATGGGAAAGTGCTGTCTATCGCAGAGTAGTACCAGTAATGCTCGTCTGTTGAAGCAATAGAAGTTTTTACTGTAAAACTGTACTTAAAATAAAGATGCTTCCCTCTCCTGTTCCTGCCCTCTCATCTCCAGCAGATTTCCATTTAATCAGAAACTAACATTCTTTGACCCTCTTCCTGGCTTTACATTCTACAGGAGCCACAAGATGAAAAACTTTTATTGAATGATATCCCTTTAAATTTCCCAGTTCAGAAGAGGTCCCTGAAAACTTTCTTGTAATACTTATTTCTGCACACTTTCCCAAAGTGGGCCATGCTGGCCAGGCTGTGAAGAGAACACAACAAAATGCATAACCTGAAGCCTGAAGTTAAATGCCAAACTACCGTACCAGACAAACTCATGGCAAACGGAGCAAAAAGTGGGTTGTGGGAAAAAGGTGGCGGTGAACTCATGACACTTGACGTGATGGACTTTGGCCTGTTTGATGGCTCCTCGGCGGTGATGCAAAGCAAAGAAGCCTTCAGTCTCAAATTCACTCATATCCCTTGTGTCTGTAGGAAGAGAACAGGGAACAAAGTGAAGTGTTCCAATATGCCTGTCACAGCTGGGTGGGGAGGGTGGTGAGATAGCAAGGGACACAGTGGGACAAGGAACTGGGCAAGCACTGAATATGCAGAACAATAAAATTGTAGGCATTTATTAAGGTTGGTAAAATATTGAGCTTCTTTCTTTAATGCCATAATAAAGAGTTATCACGGAGTATATTATTACAGGACTGAAACAATGAAATGGGATTATTGGCTCAACCCACTCCTCTTTAACTGGGCTGAGCTGAGCTACCCTCTTTCAATTTTAAAACCAGAGATCAGAACTTTAAAGGTATTTTTCAGTCTCTCTTATTCACCACCAATGACGACTCAGCAAGAGAAGGCAGGAAGTGGCAAATAATTTTCTGTTCGTAATAGTAGAGAAAAATGTGGTTATTGACAGCAAACGGGGAAATACATTGTTTAGATCCTAGGATGCTTTATACATAAGTCATTTTTAGACAAAGTACTGTAGACTGAAAGCAGACTCTGGGAAGTTGTTTATGTCTAGCTCCTAACGCCCAAACTAATCAGACATACCAGTTACAGACTACACTGGTCAATGTTCAAAGGGAAAGAAAACTAATCAGTCACCGGAACTTTTTTACTATCTAGGTAATCCTGGATGTCATCTAGTCATCCACATCGAACTATCAAATTCACATTTATTCATACACCCTGGCCTCATAAAACTGCAGACGGTGGTTTGGGTAGTCACTGTAAACAGTGCCCTTATATCCAGATGACATCTTCCCAACAGGTTGAAGGATCCTAAAATGGTAGAATTTTGAGAATACTTGTGATGCCCTGGCTGAAGCTCAGACTCAAGGAAAATACAAAATGGTGACAGGGTCACGACTATTGGCATGATGAAAACTTCAGCATGAAAGAGAAGAACACGGAAAGCCATAATAAAATAACAAAAATAATGATCATCACTAATAAGGATAATGAAGTTAATGATTATAACTCCTAGAATCATAATTTTTAATAGCTTGAAGAATCCTTGGATTACTTTATTTCTTTTTAGAAAAAAAAAAAAAAGATCTTTAGAGAGAATGAAGGGCCCAATATATTTGACAAATATAGAGAGTTAGCAATTAATATTTAAACTAAATTACTTCCATCTGGCTAGGTAGAGGCAGAGATCTGACAATGCACTTGTTGCAAATGTCTGTGCCAAGGGCACCTATTTTCCATATCCCTAACAGTGCCTGCACTAGAAACACATTGGCGGACAATGGTGGAGCCATGCAGATGGAGAACTATTCCCCAGGAATCCAGCCAAGTCCCACGACACAGTTTAGGACTAAAGTCCTCTCTGCAGTGGGCAACAGGTCTGTTTTATGGCAGTCTCATTCTCCCAGATAAGAACATTACAGTAACTACCTAAAGAGTTCCACAGATGGGTCATCACTAGAGGTTAGGCTAACGCTTTAAGGCTAAGTTACGTAGGTCTTTTTATTTGAAACTGAGCTGGAAATAAATAATGCTTGGTGAATGAGGGGTCATATTTAGGGTCACTGAGGCAACTGTTGCTTGTATGAGTTCTGGCCTAAGTGTGGAGACCTATTTACAACTTGTGACTAGTTTAGTAGGTCCTTGATTAATAAGATTTGACTCATCTATTTTGGTTCAAGTGAAATAAAATTAAATAAAGTATAAAATACTTTTAAATTCAGGGAATGGAAATGAATTATTCTGGTAACCTTAACTGTGTGTGTATATACGCATATGTGTGTGTATATATACATATATACACACAGATATATATATAAACTAATCTGCATTAGACTATAGTACTGTAAATTAAAATAATATTTTAAATATTCTGTGTATCAGAAAATGCTAGAAATGAATTTATTCCCTTGTTCCTTCCTGTGATTTCCTACTCTAAGAGAGTAAATGTGTAAGAACACATAATTTCTTGAATTCTTTTAATATTGACTGTGTGTATTTCTGAAGAAATTTGCTCTTCTGCTTATTTATTGGCTTGAATAAGCTCATTGGTTTTTATATGTTTGGTTATTACTTTTATGCTAATGGCTCCTAATCTATTTATTTAGTCTGATCCATCACTTGTCAATCAAACCACAAATGTTTCCTCAGCATCTATGAGCAAATTGTTATTCTGAATGTCTTAAAGAAATTTGAGACATCATCCCTAACCTTTGAGTAGCTAACAATCAAGTCAGGGAGACATGGCAGACTCACAAAAATAGTTAACTACACGAGGCAGTATATGATGGCATGAATGAGACTTGGAGCTATGTACACACATATTTTTTTAGGAGATAGGAAAAGGAATTGCAAAACAGACCAAGTAGCAGGAACTGAAAAATGAAGAAGAAAACTTGGATAATATCTCATCAGGCAAGCCAAGAAAGGATGGTGCTTTCAGCACTGACTAACACAGAGACATCAAGGAAGTTGAAGACTAAGAAACAGCAACTTGTTTTGAGGATTCATAATGTTGGAGAAAGCAGTCTCAGTGGATTAATAGAAATACAAGCCATATACTTGAGGTTTTAGAATTGAGAGAGCAGTGAAGAAACAGCTGAATAAATGTAAATTATTGCTGTTGTTGTTAGCTGCTGCTGAGTCAGCCCACAAGTCATGGTGACCCAAAGCACAACAGAACAAAACGATGCCCAGTCCTGCACCATCCCCATGATGGGTTGTGGATCAGCCCATTGTAATCCATATGGTTTTCTCTGGCTGATTTTTGGAAGTAATCACCAGGCCCTTCTTCCTAATCCATTTTAGTCTGGAAACTGCTGAAACCTGTTCAGCATCATAGCAAGATGCAAGCCTCCACGGACAGGCAGCTGGTGGCTGTGCTAGGTGCGCTGGTCAGGAATCAAAGTCGGGTCTCCTGCATGGAAGGTGAGAATTCTACCATTGAACCACCACTGCCCTCTAAACTACTTAAAAAAGAAAGAAAAAAAAAAAGATTAAGGGAAAGAGAGGAAAGAAAAACACACGGAGGTAAAAAGTTTTAAAAAAAGATCTTTTTCAACACTGGAGGTGATGACTTATATATGTCTTGGCAATGAGAGGACACCAAAGAGAGAAGAAAAAGTTGAAGATGCCAGAGAGAACGCAGGGCTTCTGTGATGAGGCCTGAAACCAAGAGAGAGACGGACTTCCTCTGAGGCAGAAGAGCAGGAAGAAAATGCACAAAGTAGCAGTCAGATTCTGAAGTGGCTGAACAGACAGACAGAAGACGAAGGTCTCTACTAAGTATACTGGGACATGGTCATCCTCCAAGTGTGGGAGAAGAAGAAGACACCCTCAGGGACCGACTGGAATGAGAATATTTGGAATAGCCATCATATAGGTATCAAAAGGAAATGAAAGGGATTTCTAAGTGCCAGCGTGTTTCCAACTGGACAGTTTCCACAAACATTTGTTGAGTACCAAGGGTAGATTGTCCAATAAGCAAAGTAAGCATGGTGCTTACCTTGCTTACCAGATCATCTGTAGTGAACAATTTCACATTTTTTCACCACATCAAAGATTCTGCTTTTAGGTACGGCTGGCATCTGTCTCTCTCCCAACCCCACAGCACCTTCCTACAAAATCAAAGCCTCTTTTTAGATTTATAATCCCTGACAGGGGTGGATAACCCAGTAAGCAAGGTAAGCACAGGCTTACTTGTGCTTACTTACTTACTTACTTAGTGAACAATTGTTCACTACAGATGATCTGGTAATCCACCTCTGTTGAGTACCTCTTACGTGCCTGGTGCACAGCCTGCCACTGGAGTTCCAGAGATGAATAAGATGCTTTCCTGCAAGGGGTTCAGAGCCCAGATGAAAAGACAATTCATGTGGCAAATGTCAGAACAGAAGTATCACAGGATGCTATGGAACCATAAAAAAACCAAAACAAAACCCACTGCCATCAAGTCGATTTCGACTCATAGTGACCCTATAGGACAGAGTAGAACTGCCCCGTTGGGTTTCCAAGGTGCAGCTGGTAGAGTCGAACTGCTGACCTTTTGGTTAGCAGCCATAGCTCTCAACTGCTGCACCACAAGGGCTCCAGAGAGGTGAGGAAACTATACCAGCTAAGGCAGGTGTAGGTAGGCAGAGGTGAAGAAAAGAGAACAGGTGGACAAGGTAGTTACTGGCAGAGGTGATTTCTGAACTGAGTTCCGAAGGATGAATAGCTGTTACTAATGTGTGACACAAGGAGCCCTGGTGGCACAGTGGTTAAGAGCTCAGCTGCTAACTGAAAGGTCGGCGGTTCAAGCACACCGTCACTCAGAGGGAGGAAGATGTGGCAGTCTGCCTCCGTAAAGTTTACAGCCTTGGAAACTCTATGCGGCAGTTCTACTCCGTCCCACAAGGTCGCTACGAGTCCGAATCGACTCGATGGCACACAACAACAACAATATGTGGAGTAACCTGGTGGCACAATGGTTAAGCACTCAGCTGCTAACCTAAAGATTGGTAGTTTGAATCTACCCAGCAGGTCTGCAGGAGAAAGACCTGATGATCTGCTTCCATAAAGATTACAGCCTAGGAAATCCTATGAAGCAATTCTACTCTCTCACATGGGGTCATCATGAGTTGGAATTGACTCAATGGCACCCAACAACAACAACGTGTGGGAAAAGGTATGGCAGGGAAAAGGAAAAGGTGTGCTAACTAGATGGAAGAGAATGAGCAAGGATACAGAGATGTGTGTATCAGAATATGTATGGAGGCCCTGAAGAGTTAGTTATTGCCAACCTGTGGAGTATGAAACAGAAAAGGTAAGTGGCAGAAAGTGATGACAGAAGGTGCGTAGGTATCAGACCAGTTTGAACATTTTCCTGTGAACGATTTATTTGCAAAGTGAGGAGCAGAGTCATGGCGTGGTTATGTTGATGCTTTGCGGAGTTCATTCCAGCAGTGTACAGAGAAATGATTGGAATGAATATGACAAGTGGTAATAATGATGTAAGTGCGGATAAAATTAAAAAATAACAATTAGACAACATGGGTAGAACTTGTTGATCGATCAATGTGGTAGGTGAAGAAAAAGGAGGCTATAAAGATTACCTCCAAGTTTCTTGGTGGATAGAAGTATAATTAAATATGATAAACAGTAAGTGTAATTTTGGACATATTGAATTTAAAATACTTATAGGAACTCTAAGGAGCCCTGATGGTGCAATGGTTAAGCACTTGGCTTCTAACCAAAAGGTTGGCGGTTTGAACCTATCCAGTTGCTCTGCAGGAGAAAAGACCTGGCGATCTGCTTTTATAAAGATTATAGCCTAGGAAACCCTATGAAGCAGTTCTACTTTATCCAATAGGGTCATTATGAGTTGGAATTGACTTGAGGGCACAAAACAACAACAACAGGAAATCTAATTGGATATGTCCAGTAAGGGGACAAATATATGAGTCTGAAACATAGGAATATTGTCTAGCAGCATCCATATGTAATGGACTCGGCTGGAGGAATTTTTCTAGCAAGCCTTAGAGGCGGAGGGGGAGAATACAAGGTTTGGAGATCAGAAAACTGTGGTGGAAGAGGGAGCTTGTGAGAGCAGAGTATCGACACGGGCTTTTCACGGGTCCAGGCTAGGTAGAGAGTCAATACCAGAAGTGAGCTAATAAATAGGGTTAAAGAGAAACTAGATTAGGTCAAATTCTAGTACTTATTGTGTAGGAGGGCAGAATTGACAGAGGAGGAGAATGAACTCTAAGAGAGCAACGTCTGACTCTGTTACTCTGGAAGTGGAGAATTCCAAGTGATGACCTGTGGATAAAGCGTAGGAAGGTGTGAAAATATGAGATTGAGGTATCAGATGGCTACTTTGAAATTTGGTGCCAACAAGAGTAATGGCAGGAGAAAAGAGGAAGAAGAAAAAATGATTGCATAACAGAAATCAAGGAGCAGGGATTTTAAAAGAGAAAGAATGCAGTGGCTGGAGTTTGGAGGGCAATGTGCCACTTACTTCCTTGCTGGGTAGTGAAGACTTGAGGCCTCTATTAAAGAAGGATACAGGAGACATGGTATTATCTTAAACGTTAACCAAGAATGAATTCTTTCTTTGTTCCCCCAAATTTGTTTTCTCTTCCCATATCCCCCATTTCTACCACTCTTATCGCCATTTTCCCCAGTCCATTTTAAGAGACACTGTCAACATTTTTGCCTTCACTCAACATTCATTTTGAAAGAATTACAAAGTACCCTGATGTGTGCTTATAACAGACATGCCCTTTCATCTACATGACAATGAAATGTTGCTGTTTATTTTCTTTTAGACTCTTTGTTTAATTTCATTCCTATTACCACACCCCTAGTCCAGATTCTCATCACCTCTCCATTGCATAATGAAATTTTATAGGATTTCCTATTTCCACTCTATTTCCTTTGCCAAATCTGTCTTACATTTCATGATGGGCAATTTCCCTAAAACACTGCTTTCACTGTGTCACATCCTGCTTAAGAACATGACAGTGACTCTTTGTTGGTGACTTTCCCAAGTCTACACACTCTTTTCGCCTGGCTTCTAAGCCCTCCCAGATCTCTCTCTGATTCTTCATCCTGATTTGAACAGAAGCCCACTGATCTACCTAGTTTGGTCTCCTCATGTAATATTTTTACTCAAGTCTACATTTTTTTTCCTCCTAGAATGCTATTTTTCTTCCTCTCTGAAAATCTCAACTCGACCTATCCTTCAATGCCCACACTATGGAATTTTCTGGAATGAGTACAACCCACAGTAATCTCTTGGTTAACCAGTGTTTATGTGGTTTAGGATTCAATTCATCTCTAGTTGTTAAATCTGAACTACCTCTCCCAATCCCTGAATGTAAGAACTCAAGTAGTGCTTTTGTGAATCCTTCAGAAAACTATTGCCTATATATAGTAATAAACATTCTTAACATCAAATGACATCCTGTATCTTTCTTCTTGTCATGAATAAAGAATTTTCTACTTATTCTATAACATTGGTTGTTGAAAACTAGAGCTGTTAAGAAACAAATGTTCACAGATAGAGTTTCAGTTTGGGTCTAGATATAAATAATTTTAAACGCTACAAAGTTTTATTCTTAAAAAAAATCTTGGGCTTATGTAATCATTGTTTGTGAATTGTTTTTCAAAGCAAAGATCTTTAAAGCATTTACGAAAAATACTTGCATTATGATGGAAAGCTTCTTTCAATTTACATTGGGCCATTTTTCTGAACTAATGGGGAGAGTATACTTTCTCTCACTCAAGGAATTAAACATTATTGGTATTATCATTTAGGCCAGTACTTTCACCTTTTAGGTAAACCTGGTTACTTAGATGCCCTGCAATCACACTTATCTCATTTAGCCAACTCAAAAATGATATAATTACATATACTATATCTCTAGAGCTTCCAAGAAAAAAAAGAAGGAAAGGTTCAAAGTGCTTTTTTCCCTCCTTGGCCATTTTTTTTCTTCTTTAAAAAACTTTATTGTGGAAAATTTCAAACAAATACGAAAGTAGAGAAAATACTGTCATCAGTTTCCAAATACCAATCATCCAGCTTCAACAATTCTCAATTCATGGCTACTCTTTTCTAATACACCTCCCTCCTTACTCCTCCATCCCTTGCTGATGGGCTATTTGAAGCAAATCCCCAATATCATATTATTTTATCTGTAGATATTTCAGTATATATCTATAAAAAGGTAAAACCTGAAACCCATTGCTGTCAAGTCAATTCTGACTCATAGCGACCCTACAGAGACAGAGCAGAACTGCCCCATAGGGTTTCCAAGAAGCAGCTAGTGGATTTGAACTGCCAGCCTTTTGGTTAGCAGCCAAGCTCTTAACCACTGCACCAGGAGGACTACATAAAAAGACGAGGACTTCTTTTTAAAAAACAACCACGATACCATTATCACAGCAAAATATTAATAACATTTCCTCGATATCATCAAATAACTGTTGAGTGTTCAATTTTCCCAGATTATCACTTTTTTTTTCCTCTAATGCCTTTGTTTGATTCAGGACCCAAAGAAATTGTATGTTTTAAAGGAAAAAATCCAGAAAGCACAATCAATCTTTAAACTAAACTTGCTTCTTCTTGTTAATAAAACTAATTTGGGAAAAAATAAAATGAATTTACCTCAGTAAGTTCACATGTCCACTCTGAGGTTTAGGATTTTATGAGCAGTAACATTTGATTCATTTAAACAGCGCTTCAACACAAGGAACTGACAAGCTGTAACAGGCACACAGTATAGTGTGCTTGTAAATGTAACTTCTGTGACAGGGCACCAAAACTTTTTAGCAATGCATTTTTTTTCATACCCTTACTTGTTCCTGAAAGGATCTGAGGTGACTGGCGGCACAGTGGTTAAAGCAATTGACTGCTAACGAAAGGTTGGTTGTTCCAAACCACCAGTGGCTCCGCAGGAGAAAGATGTGGCAGTCAGCTTCCACAGAGATTTACAGTCTTGGAAATCCTATAGGATCGCTATGAGTCGAAATCAACTCAAAAGCAGTGAGTTTGGTTTTTCAACTGTAACATCAGGCATTTTGCCACTAGTTTTATGAAACATACTCATCTGTTTCTTATGTGGAAACCCTGGCAGTGTAGTGGTTAAGAGCTACGGCCGTAACCAAACTGTGGGCAGTTCGAATCCACCAGGCACTCCTTGGAAACCCGATGGGGCAGGTCTACTCTATCCTATAGGGTCGCTATGAGTAGGAATCAACTCGATGGCAGTATGTTTGGTTTGGTTTTTTTGGTTTCTTATGTATCTTGTCATCCTCTGATAGTCTGATAGCTTGTTCTATCACATCACTTATACATATATAATGTGTACACACATAGCTACACATAAACAGAGCCTTCTCTATTTACATTAAATTCCCAAGCTAAAATAAAGACAGACTATTAAAGCACTGGGCATATTGATTCATAACAATTTAAAAAATAATGCTATACATGTTTTATATTTCTCTGTTTATATAGCCCAGATAGTGTATTTTCAATTCATGCCTTGACCACCACCGGTAATTTTAAGAAAATTCTTTGTGCTTCTGTTTTTTCATAATTCTCTTCTATGATATTGCAAAAGTCAAATAAGTTACACATGAGGAGAAGGGACATGCCCTCCTCACCCCCCAACAAGAAGAACAAATGTCACTTGCCACTCATTTCCAGAAAGTATCTTGCGTTCATTAGCATTCGGCCTTGAGGTTTCAGTTCTAACTGGTTGAGAGAAGGAAAGAAATATAAGTCAGAATGTGAAAGAAGTGCTGAGTTTAATGACATAATAACTGGCTTGTCTGGTGACAGTACAAGATTTCCAATACAGAATCTAATCATTGCTCCCTTTCTCTTTACTCATTGTCATCAGCAGTAGTGCAGCAACCTTGAACATAGTCCTTTCTTTTACTTGAATCACCTCGGCCATTCATTAATTTTACTTGAAGATCAAAACTTGCATAAGGAGAAAAGAAAATCTAAAACAGATTCTATTAGGTTTTCTTGCCCTGTTCTGCTACTAATCTTAAGAGTTGTAATAGGGTAGACCCAGATCTTAATCACAATAAAAGAATCACAGACACTAGTACTAGCTCACTTGGGGAAAGGGGGCTTTTGGAAGGAAAGATAAATTCTGCACTGAGAGTGCCTGATGGTGCAGTGGTTAAGAGCTTAGCTGCTAACCAAAAGGTCGGCAGTTTGAATCCACCAGCTGCTCCTTGGAAACCCTATGGGGCAGTTCTACTTTGTCCTATAGGATCGTTATGAGTCGGAATCGACTCGATGGCAACGGGTTTGTTTTTGAGAGTGCCTACATAGAAGTCTCTTCCCTTCCACTGGGATGCTTATCCAGGTTAAACAGCGATTAAATAGGAATGTCGTTTTTCTTTCACATGGAGAGACTGTCTCCTTGGGAAAGTGCTAATCTACTGAGATAAATTTTAATTAGAATGATCTGGGGAAAAACCAAAAACCTAAACCCGTTGCCGTCAAGTCGATTCCGACTCATAGCGACCCTATAGGACAGAGCAGAGCTGCCCCATAGAGTTTCCAAGCAGCAGCTGGTAGATTCGAACTGCTGACCTTTTGGTTAGCAGCCATAGCTCTCAACTGCTGAGCCAAAAGGGTTTCCGATCGGGGGAGAGGGGGTTCAACAATATATTTCAGTGTAATTATTTAGAAGGGACCAGAATAAACTGACATTTTAAGGGACATGAACGGTAAAATAAGGAGGAAAAAAAAGCAAATCTAAGACAGCAATGAGCATTATCACTAACTTACTAAACCACAAAACTATATCATTAATATACTAAAGAGAATATGGAAAAAGAGGAATTAAAGGTCATTGTTGATAATTATATCCATGCTTTAACTAGAATAACAGAAATTAAGAAGAGTCAGTAAGATATAACCATATAAACAATTAAAACCTTGGCAAAGCAGAAGGCAAGGCTCAATGTGATATTTAGAAACAGGATGACGTCTATGGAGGTGAAAGGCATATTCGAGAAAAAGCATTTTAAAAATTAGAGCAATTCATTTTAAGAAAGCAGATTTCAACAGACGCAAGGGAGAAGTATACATCCAAGACAACCTGTTAACCCTTAACCACTAGAAAATAAAATCGAATAGGAAATAACAGAAAAAATATCTGGAAAATATCAAAAGAATGCTAGTTGGGTAAATGAGGATCTGAGTGGCACCAAATGCTTTTGCCTGAATAATCCTAGAATACAAACAAACTGAAAAGTCTGATAAGAATAAAATCAGAGAAAGCCTGGGCAAGAAATCAAATGCAACTTGAAGAGATATAAATTGGAAAGCAATCTGTATATCAATGAAGTCTTAAAAAGAAGACAAATAGTTAGTCTTTCATTAATTGTGAAGGAAACATGAATAACATGCTTTTTAAAAATTAGGGATTTGGTAACTTTTTAAAAAATCAGGCAAAAAGGAGAAAATAAGTGAGAATGAGAGAAGACAAAAAGCCTTTTTCTTTCTAGTTTATCTCTTTTTTCTTCCCAGCCAAGCCAAAAGCTCCTCTGCTCCAGACCCAGGTAAAGCCTTGTCCCTCCCAATTACCTGGTTTGTGTAAATTCTTTAACCCTATGGTAATCATCAGGAGCCCTGGAGGCGCAATGGTTAAGAGCTCTCCTGCTAACCAAAAGGTCAGCAGTTTGAACCTACTAGCCCTTCCCTGGCAGAAAGATGTAGCAATCTGTTTCCATAAAGAATTACAGCCTTGGAGACCATATGGGGCAGTTCTACTCTGTCCTATAGGGTCCCTATGAGTTGCAATCCACTCAATGGCATGGATTATGTTAATCATCTGTGACATTATCAGGTTATTTAATCTCTTCCTACTTATCTAAGCAGGTACCCAAGAGGAGTTTTATTTCCATGATCCCTTCCCCAAGCTGACCATAGAGGAGGTGAATAGACACTACTGAGCTAAATGACCTAAACACATTTAAGCATGGGATCCTTTGCTACCTTGGTATATATTCATATTTAAGGATTACTTTTGTGCAACAAAGATGAGTATACTTTTCTCAAAAGTACTGCTTTTTTTTTGCAGTCAAAACACCAAAGTGACACAAAATCTAATGTTTAGGCTTACATCATTCCCATTGTGAAACCTGTGACTTGAAAATCTATGAGTGGATTACTTAAAAATCCAAGTCATAGAAGGTAAAGAGCTGAAAGGTTAACCTGTAAAGATGGGAAACAGTGTAAAGATGAACAGTGTAAGAAGACACTCTCCTTTTGCAGAAGTGATGAAAACTTTTAAAATATTTTCTGGGTCTCGGATCATATAAAAGTTGTTTTTTTTTTTTTTTTGTATTGGTACATTTTCTTTCATTTTGTGCCCCAGGAATGTTCACTACCAATTTTGATGCTTTCATATTTTGCTCTTCCCTGTAATATTTCTAAACATTTGCTATCGAAACAGTTATAACCTAAGTTTTAAAAAACTTGGTGTGCTAATATGAATTGTCTATGAAGAACTTCTTGTACACTTAGTTCTTGTTGACTTAGTAAGCTAAGTGAACACAAAAAGGCTGAAAAAAAACAGAGATTGATAAAGTATGGGGAGAGAAGACCAAAATATTAAATAGGTCTTTGCTCTCTCTCAGAGCCCTGGTAGCTCAGTGGTTAAGAGCTTGGCTGCAAACCAAAAGGTCCTTGAATCCACCTGCCGCTCCTTGGAAACCCTGTGGGGCAGTTCTACTGTCCTATAGGGTCACTATGAGTTGGAATCAACTCCACAGCAATGGGTTTGGTTTTTTTGGTTTGCACTCTCTCACTTTCTGATATCTTATAAGTAGATAGTAGTTAGGTTCCAAGGTTAGGGGAAATTTGTGATATTTTCCAAGCTTATTTTAACAGTTATAAATCAATGACAGTTTTTCATAGACTAAGAGATATTCTTCACCTTATACAGGAATCAAACCTATCGAATATGTCAATACATTCCACAACCCACAATGAGTGATCGCTGTCATTAGCAAATCACCAATGAGTAAGACCAGTGTGATCCTACCTTTAGGATGAGACTGAAATTTCAAGTGCGTCTTCAGCAAGCATGGTGTTTATCACTGAATTCTACATACTTTAAACAAAGCTCAGATATTTACCCATATTTCTGTCTTCCCATTGTTCTTCCTGCATCTCTCGGCCAGGGAGTAGAGCTCTACTGTAGTTTCAGATATTAGGTCCACATTTTTGCCCTTCACAATGATTTGCATTACTCTCCCCTTGTTTATATGGGCGTCAAAAGTGCTGTCCCAGGGTGGGTACATGGTTGGCTTTTTCTGAACATACATCTGCCCATTCTCTATGAAAAGAAAGATATTTTCTCATTACTCTTTTAGCCAGCTTTGGAAAATAATCCAATTCAACTCAAGAGTAGTGCCCATTCCCTCTGCTCTCTAGCATAGATAATTCTGTTGGGAAGACAAAAATAACACACACAAAAAAAAACCATCAGAGACAACACAGGACACAATGAGAAAGTTCCAAGGTCTAGATGCCAAGATAACTGAGTGAATTTTACCGCTTGACCTGGATAATTTAGGCAACAAAAACCTTGAAATCTGATTTCAACGGGCAATGTTCTTTTACTGTTCAACAGTTAGTTGCTTCACTTTGGGTGTGAACATGGGAACAAATAAATAGAACCCAGAGGGTTAAGTGTGATGTATTTGATAGGGTACGGTAACACAGATCCCATTCCTGATACTTGTGAAACTTTCATGCCTTTTGAGGTCTTCCTCTGTTAATCTATGAAGAGTCAATCATATGACTGGTTTATTTCCCTGGAATCTGGCAAGGAATGGTCAATATAAAACTACTGTGTGTTCATCTGAAAGATAGAGAGGCATAATGTGAGGCTTATAGTAAATGCTCTTTTAAAAAGACATCAAATTTTCCATTTGCCATAAATACACTAAGAGTCAATAATCTTTAAAAACAATGAGGAATTATTTCCTTTTCTATCTACCATAATGAGCATAGTACATTTTAGATATTCCATGCACCCTTAATAAAAACTGATGAGCAACTCAGAGTGGTGATGGTATTAATCAATGTAGTCAGTAAATAGAGGGCTACAGACCTACATGTAATGAAAGGTAGGCAGGAAGGAGGCCTCAGAAATGGTAACAAGAACCCCAAACAGGATTATCATTTTAAGGAAAACCTTCCCAGAGGCCAGCAGTGACTAGGAAAGAGCTTGCTAATGAGATTAAGTCTTTATCATATCTTTCATCCACATTGGATTTTCTCTGGTATTTATTCTTTAATCGTTTCAGAAACAGAAAAATGCAGCTGTATTTGAGTGTTTTGTCTCTTATGATAGGAGCCCTGGTGATGCAGTGGTTAAGAGCTCAGCTGCTAACCAAAAGGTCAGCAGTTCGAATCATCCTTGGAAACTATTCTGTCCTATAAGATTGCTATGAGTCGGCATTGACTCGATGGCAACACGTTGGCTGTTGGTTTTTTTCTTATGATAATAATCCCATTAAGTGGCAGATTTAGAAATTCAGAGATGTTGATAAAGCAAAAAGGAGAAATCTGCTTAAAGCAGAGAAATAAAGCAGAACAAGCTGCTAATCAAACGGGTAGAGGTTGGAGTCCACACAGAGGTACCTTGGAAGAAAGGCCTGGTGATCTACTTCTGAAAAATCAGCCACTGGAAACCCTATGGAGCACAGTTCTTTTCTGACACACATGGGGTTGCCGTAAGTCGGAGCTAACTTGATGGTAACTGGTTTTTTGGTTTCACTCCTGATAGCACGGAGACACTTGCCCTTTCCCTTGCCACGCCCCCATCCCCTGCCTTGCGAAAAGCTAAAACAGAATAGGCAGTTTGCATTTGTTAAATTCATATTTATTTTGGGGGTATACAAGGAGTTGAAAAAGTTGAAACTTCAAATTTTAGGTAGTCTTGAATACTAGAGGTGTAACCTATATGACCGTGGGAGAAAGATGTGGCATTCTGCTTCCATAAAGATTTACAGCCTGGAAACCCTATGGGGCAGTTCTACTCTGTCCTATAGGGTCGCTATGAGTTGGAATTGACTCATCGGCAGTGGGTTTTTTTAAGCTACATGACATGGTTAAGGAGGGAATAGGAAGCGAAGGGTTTTTATGGTTTGGTAAAAAAAAAATCTGATCAGAGGTTGGGCTTTTTAAAAACTGATGGCAATATTACTTTAACAATTATAAATCAATAACAATTTTTCATAGCCAAAGAAAAAATGACCTAAAATAATTACCGTAATAACATTTCTGGACTGGCACAGCAGCTACCACAATGGGCTCAAACATAGCAATGATTGTGAGGACGGTGCAGGGCCCGGCAGCGTCTGGTTCTGTTGTACATAGGGTTGCTATGGGTGGGAACCGACTTAACAGCATCTAACAACAACAACGAATAATATTTTATTTCCTCAGACTTGCCGTTTCTCCTTTTCATAACTCCTTTTACCACATAACCACCATGCCCCAGTCAAAGATTAAAAATCCCTACCTCAAGGCATTTTTTTTTACCCTTTCATTTATTAGGTTTGTAATTACCTAAAAAGACCAGAACTCAGGATTCTGACTATCTACAGTGAGTTTTGCCATCTTCAAAGAATCTCAGATTGATGGTACTATGTTCTGTTTGTTGACTCATCATGGAAAACAACCTCACACTCCAAAGACTGAAATGTGTTTAAATTCTAAGGAAGTAATACTTGAATTACAATGTTTGGAGTGATTTCTTTTCAGAACAAAACTAAAAAACAAAAGTCTCCAAACCTCTCAGAACTCCACAGGCTAACCTTTTGGAAAAACAAAGTTTTCTTCTTTTCTAACAAGGTCTCTTGATCCACACGGCTGATTAGACCAAGCTCAAACACAAGACCCCCCCGCCCCACAAAAAAAAAAAATGGCTCTCAGGAGGCAAATGTCAGTGAGACTTGTGGTTGTAAAGAGAACTGGATCCAGGAGGCCTATTAAGTCAAAGCAGCTTTGAAAAATTCAGACATTTTACACTTCAAAGATTTCTGTGACATTTGAAAGGTCTGAGATTGGGAACAAGTGGCATTCTCACTTCGAACTAAACAGGAGAGAAATCTGGGCAGAAGGGAAGTCAAGGCGATTCCTCAGCTTTGATGCACTCAGCGTATCTAGAAAGGTGAAGTCATCCATGGAGCAAAAAGTCTTTCAAGGGGAAAAAAGGTAAACATAGTAGGATTCTGAACCCCAGAAGTTCTGACCTGTAAAGATCTAGCCGGAGGTTCTCAAATACTGAGTTAAGATCCCCCTGGGTATGCAGAGTCCTTTTTAGGACTACACTATACAAAATAACAAGAGTCTCTGGGTGGTGCAAATGATTAAGCACTCAGCTGCTAACCAAAAAGTTGGAGGTTTAAGTCCACCCAGAAGCACCTTGGAAGAAAGGCCTGGAGATCTGTTTTCAAAAGCTCATAACCACGCAAACCCTCTGTAGGGTCAATGTGAGTTGGAATCGACTTGATGGTAACTGTGTGTGTGTGTGTTTCAATATAAAATAACACACATTTGCTCCGACCCTAATCCTCCTCTCTCCCCTTTATTCTACTTTGTTTTACTTCACAGCACTTACTATATTTTTGTTTCTTGCTTATCTTCTTCTGCTAGAATATAAGCTCTAAGGGGAAGAGACTTTTTCTGTTTTTCTTTTTCCTTTTCCCTCTCCTCTAGCCCCAGCAGCTTCTCAATAAAAACCAAAAAGCCCATTGCCATGGAGTTAATTCCAACTCATAGTGAACCTATAGGACAGAGCAGAACTGCCCATAGGGTTTCCAAGGAATAGCTGGTGGATTCAAACTGCTGACCTTTGGGTTAGCAGCCTAAGCTCTTAACCCGTGGGCTACCAGGGCTCCACAGGCACTCTGTGAATACTTTTTGTATAAAGGAACTATGACAGCTTCTGTAGTTACTCCAAACCTGCATCAGTGCTAATCCCAGTTCTCAACAAAGTATCTGCTAAAGTAACTGAGAAATAAAGAGAAAGGAAGTCTTGATACATGCTACAACCTGCATGGACCTTGAAAACATTATGCTGAGTGAAATGTCAGTCACAAAAGGAAAACTATGGTACGATCCCACTTACATGAAATAGCTACAATAGGCAAATGTGTAGGGATCAACGTTTATTAGTTGTTATCAAAGGCGGGCAGGAGAGGGGGGAAAGGCAGAAATCATTGCTTAGGGGGCAATGATCTTCTGTTAAGGGTGATGGTATAATTTGGGAATGGATAAAGGTGATGGATGAACAACATAATGAACATAATTGATGTCACTCAACTGCACACGTAGAGGTTGTTGAAATGGCAAATGTTTTGTTTCATATATATTTACCAAAAAAAAAAAAAAATGTATCTGCTAAAATAACAAACCTATATAGGGAAACGGGGAAAGGCAGTGAAGTTGGGAAAGTCTTGGGATATAAACATTCTTCTATCTTTCTTTGGAAAGTCCATATGATTCTTAAAATGCAGGGGGATGGATCAAAGAGAATGGAAGCCAGTCCAAATTACCATGGAGAGATTTCTGACACAACAGGATTATTTTAACTGAATTTTCTAAACCCACACAAGGAATCTTGGATGGCTGTCACACTTTTCTCCCTCAACATATACCGCCCTAAATATATACATTTGGCAAAACATGGCTATTCTTTCATTCATTCAGGGTCTCAGTAGTAAATGCAAAAATGCAGTTTTCTGAAATGTGGTTTCTAATGGCTATTATATATTCTTTATAATATTCATCTAAGCTTAGCCAAAGAAGCAGCAAGCCATCTTTAGAGTTGATTCTAAAGTTCTGCAGACTTAATCAACCTATAATCATTTTAAATCACCAGGCTTGACAATATAGGTCACATGTTCTACTTCAGCTCATTAGTAGATTTTTTTTTTCCTCCCATTAACTGCTCACATAATTTGCTCAGCCCAACTTTTTCCTTTCCTTTGTTTATGTGGGGAAAACATACAGTGAAAAAGAATGACTGGTGAGTCACGAGGCAGGAAACGTGGTTCTGGTTCAGCGACTACCACTAAACCAACCTGCCCTGGAAGTACTTGGCTTCTCTGGGCACCAGTTTCCTGAATAATGAAATTAGGCTGAATCAGATGGCCTTGAAGGTCCTGGAAGATCACTGCTGGCCTTGCTTCCTAGTTCATAGGAACTAACTCCTCCCCCATCTCGAATATCCACACAAGCTTACCTGATTCAACATATTCCTTGACAAGTACAGCACAGTAAGGGTTAACAGTTTCTCCCTGACATGGCTGACAGGACCCACAGTCAAAGTTGGACAAACCAATTCGAAGAAATGGTGACATGGCTGCTCCCTGAAAAATGAGAAAAAGACAAATGCTGTTTGGGGGCTATAGGATATGTTATTTTTGCTGTCCCCTCCCCACATAACCAGTGCTTTATCACCAACAGCCAGAGCTTCAAATGGTTCAATTATCCATCCGAACAAATGCTTTTACTTCCCCTTCTACAAAGCACATGGTTGGACTCACCCGAAACCACAGACCTTCTTGCTGAGAAAAGAGGTTTTCTGGAGGTCTATATTCAAGCTCATTAGTGAGGACTAACTAAAAAGTTAATTCCACTCTTAACTAATGGAATTAGATTGAATAGTTGCAGAGTGAGGCAAATGTTTCCCAACACATATTTTTATTTCTTCTGTTGCTCCAGTAGGTGCTCAGGAAACAGCACACGGTAATCAGAAAATGAGTTTAGGATGGGTGAGCCTATTTTAGTCACACCAGTTAAACACGACACCACAAAATTCTTGCATGGTCTATTTATGTGTGTAATGGAATTGGCTCTAGGCATTTAGCAGCTGATCCTTATTTAGATATTTTCAAAACAGGTCTGCTTTCTTCACAGTCATTTATATATTAAAACACATAAGCCTTTAAACAGTAAATCAATGACCACCGTAAAATAGCACTTATCATTTAAGGATAAACGAAAGTACTCCATAAATGCCAGGTGACTAATAATTGTTTCCCAAGAGATGAAGGTGAAAATTATCAGTGTTGGCTAAAAATTCCAGGAGTCCGAACAGTGGCACAAATGGTGAAGTGCTCAGCTACTAACCAAAAGGTTGATGTTTCAAATCCTAGCCAGAGATGCCTCAGAAGAAAGGCCTGGTGACTACTGAAAACCCTACTCTGAAACACATGGGGTCACCATGAATCAGAATTTATTCCATGGCAACTGATTTAGTCTGATTCTTCATCAGTCTTTCCTTTCCTTCGTTTGCTTTGGCCACTTGCCTAAACTAACCACTTTTTCTTTTTACCCACTTTTCCATGAGGTTCCATTATTTTGTAACTATTATCTGATATTCATTGAAAAGTTGCTCCCTTGCTTCGTTTTCTTCTTGAACTATTTCTTCCTTATGAGTTTTCCCAAACTTTCTTATGTAAACCAAAGATAACTACAGCAAAGCATTAGCTGTCTTTTCCACCTTTGTGTAAATAAAACTATTCAGAATAATAAGCCACAAAAACAAAACCAGTTGCTATCAAGTAGATTCCGACTTATGAGAGCCCCATGTGTGCAGAGTGGATCTGTGTTCCACAGAGTTTTCAAGGCAGCAAACTTTTGGAAGCAGATTGCCAGGCCTTTCTTTCGAGGCACCTCTGGATGGACTTGAAACTCAAACCTTTCAGTCAGTTAGTAGCTGCAAGTAACCATCTGCACCACCCATGGATTTCTACTCAGGGTAACAGAAACCCATAAATGGAAATCTCGAGCCTGTAATACCGAATCCAGCAGAGCCATGAGAGATCCCTAGCCTTCTGTACTGCCAGCACTCTTTGGGTCGTTTTTGAACCTACAGAGAGACAAATTATAGCTCTTGACAGGTGCAGTTAATTTCATGGATATTAAAAAAGACTTTATTGCCTCCCGAGTTTGGAAGGTTTAACTAAAGGAGATGGTGATGTAAACATCATGATTTGTTGGGTGTTCACGTTCTTTGTCTCTGAAATACATTTTGTGTATGTCACACTGTTGAATTAGCATAGAGACGACTTCCAGATTTGTCTTCAGGGGCTCCCTTCACCCTCTGAAGGAGTCTCTGTGTGGCGCAAATGGTTAACGCACTCAGCTACTAACCAAAAAGTTGAAAGTTCAAGTCCACCTAGAGACACTCAGAAGAAAGGCCTGGTGATCTATTTCTGCAAAGTTACCCACTGAAATCTCTATGGAGCACAGTTCTACACTGACACACGTGGGGTTGCCATGAATCGGAGTTGACTCAACAGCAACTGGTACTGGTTTTTCACCCTCTGGACTTACAATTCTTGGGCAGGATTCAGGTTAATTGCTGAAAGTACTCCCGAGAAAACATCTTTGACAGTCCCCTCTCTCCTGAGTCACACAGGTCTTTCAGTCAAATCTCAATTTCTCCACTAAACAGGAAAAAGCACCGAGAATGATCCCCATTTGTGGGAGTATTTACTATGTACAGACTTTATTTATTTGAAGATTTCCTTAATACAAATAAAGGTAAGTAATTAAATCTGATTTAAGTGCTGAGGGATCATTGACTCATAAAGTCTGAGTTACAACTACTCTGACCTTAAGTAACAGTTCCTTTGCTATTCCAGGCTGGACTCCTAATCAGGCAGCAGCAGCTCAACATGGACCTGGGAAAATCTGTCCTAGGAATAGATAGAAAACTCTAGGGTTACCTGAGTTTTTATTAAAGTATTTGAGAGCGTTGCAGTGAAACCTTTCTTCCTCCCAAAGATCTTGCTTAGACATTGACTAATTTCCTATTTAATAAGCAACCAGATGCTTACTTGCCATTTCACCAGATTCACTTGCCCTATTACCTCCCCCTCTCCAAGCATTCTGATAATTTACCCATGATTTGTTTGACAGTCTAGTCACTGTCTCTCCTTCCGAATGTCTGTTGTGTGCCCTCGAGTCCATTCCGACTCACGGCAACCCTATATGACAGAGTAGAACTGCCCCATAGGGTTTCCTAGGCCATTGTCTTTAGGGAAGGGACTGTGGTGGATCAGTGATTACGTGCTGGGCTACTAACTGAAAGGTCAGCAGTTTGAACCCACTAGCTGCTCCATAGGAGAAAGACGTGGCAGTCTGCTTCCATGAAGATTACAGCCTCGGAAACCCTATGGCACAGCTCTGCTCTGTCCTCCATGGCAATGAGTTTGGTTTTTTAATCTTTACTGGAGCAGATCACCAGATCTTTTCTCCCACGGAGAGGCTGGTGGGTTCGAACCAACAATCTTTTTGTTAGCAGCTGAACGCTTAACCGCTATACCACCAGGGCTCCTCTTCTAAAGGTCTAGTCACAGTGATATGATCTGAAACACATTTTGACACCCTAGAAGACAGAGCCGGTATTCGTTTGACTAACTTCACACATGCTTCAATAAAGTCTCAAGCTCAGTGGTACATTTTTAAGGCAGAAGGTAGCATTTTACTCCCAAACGGCTTGGAATCCCTTTCCCTCCTGTACTAGTAATAGATGATCATTATGAAGAATGAAGAAATCACACGAAATTAGTAGAAAATAAAAATCTCTCCACAGTTCCACCAATAAAAGAAAATCACTATTACCATTTTGATGTATTTTCTCTAGTCTTATTTAATGAGGAGGTTTTGTGTTTGATTTTTGTTTTACCATCACACTGTGTGTATGGGATTATATTTGGCTTTTTAATGTAACATTTTAGAATAAACATTTTCCAAGGTATTATGTTACCTCTATAAGCATCCTTGATTCTTGCATAATATTCTACTGAGGGGCAGCTCTCAGAGCTGCTTTACTAAAGTCTTACAGTTAACACATTTAAACTGTTTCCAATTTTCCACGCTAGATACAATGAGAAGCCCTGGTGGTGCAGTGGTTAAGAGCTCGGCTGCTAACCAAAAGGTAGGCAGGTCAGCGGTTTGAATCCACCAGCCGCTCGTTGGAAGCCGGATGGGGCTGTTCTACCCTGTCCTATAGGATCATTAAGAGTTGGAATCGACTTGATGACAATGGGTTTGCGTTTTTTTTTTTTTTTTGGTAGATATAATGCTGTGATGAATATTTTTTCCTCAAATTTTTATATTTAGAAATATTGCATCAGACTAGATTATTAGAATACTAGAATATTATAAGATCAAATGATATTACTATGTGTAAGACCTTATACATTAAAAGCAAATAATTAAACTTAAACAGTGAAGACCTAACAGGGGAAATATCTGTGGCAAATGCAACAGACAATGTGCTCATGTTATTATTACATAATAAGCTTATACAAATCTGTAAGAAAAACACCATCTAAGACCCCAGCAAGTAAGTGGCAGTGATATAAACTATTCGAAATATAAAATTCACAACTGCAACTAATTGTGTGGGAAAATGTTCAGTCTTGGGAGAAATTCCAGAAATGCAAAATAAGCCAAGCAACTGTCTAATTCCATTTATATGACATTCTTGAAAAGATAAAACTATAGTGATGGAGAACACATCCATGGTTACCAGCGGCTGGGTGGGGGGAGAGTATGACCATAAAGGGATAGCATGAGCGAGTTTTTGTGGGAGATGCCTGACTGAACTCAAAACGAGACTTGTATTCAAATTCACAGAATTGTACACCAAAAACAAAAGTCAATTTTACTTTTGATATGATAATTTAAAAACCCAAATAAAAAACTAAATATATCCCACTGGCATTTCAAGGCATGGATTGTCATTTCAGAGATTATAAAGATAAAATACAAAAAATATATATTAGAAAAATGGGAATTCATTTAATATAAGATTAAACTAAAATATTAAAGTAATCAGGACTAGCTCCATTTACTAAAAGGAAAGCGTCAGAGCCTTAAAAAAAAAAAACAAACCAAAAACAAACACACCCCCAACCCCACCCCAGCTTTAACTCTGCGGTATTTAAGCTGTTTTGAAAATTTGCATTTAGGTGAAAACAGTTGAGAAAAAGTAACAGTAGAAACTAATCATGCATTTTTTTCTAGGATTAATTAATATTCAACTCTCAATTTAAAGTTTAAATTTTAAACTATAATAATAAAAATAATTAAATATTTAAAATAAAACACAATAATTTTTTTTAACCTGTGAAATTAGCAAATATTTTTGAAATGCTCTTACCTAAGCCTGGGAAGGACACCGTGAAAAACACACTACTATACAACGCTGTTGGGAGTATAAATTCCCACAATCATTTTCAATAAAAACACACACCAAAACCCAAAAACCAAACCCTTTGCCGTCTAGTGATTCCAGCTCCGAGTGACCCTACAGGGCAGAGCGCACACTATACATATATATATTTTGCGTGCGAGACAGAGAGAGAGAGACAGACAGACAGACTGACTGAATAAAGGACCAAGAAGATGTTTAATAAATGCTTTTTACCCACAAGGATGACATTAACATACAAGATTTTTGTGGGCTAGCATTTTGAGCTCAGATCTGATAGTAAGAGAGACAGGGGATTCCCTTGAGTGCTAAAACAGAAAGGAGAATCACTTGTGTACAGAAATGCACGAGCTGGAATAGCATGTATCAGGACTAAGCTTGTGACTCTGTCCTCCCCAGTCTCTCAGTGGATTGTAAACTTCATACAATCTCACCTTTCCTTTCCATTCATGGGAGCCTCCTACTTAGCAAAGAAGCGTGTGCATAAGAAGACTCACTAGTCAGGCTGGTCCTGACAGGGCAGAGGCCAGTTCCTTCCAGACCCCTCACCTGAGCTCTAACTCACACATTCAGCTTTCTCTTGGACATTTCCAAAGCACCCTCCATTTACAGGCCCCAGACAGAATTCACTCTCCTTCCTTTCAAATTTGCTCCCTCTTCTACTTGGTGGGCTCAGTGACTGGTACCTTGGCTCTCAGCTTAGCCTCTACTTGGACTTCCCCTCATGCCCCACAATCAATTTGTTTTATTTCCTTTCCTACCTCCTTCTCCTTCATTATTGCCATAATTCAACTCTGCACTGTCTCATTTAACCCACTGCAGCAGCTTACCCTATTTCTCTGTCTCCAACGATGACCTCTCATTCCAGTCAAATCTCTATACTGCAGTCCGAATGATCTTTCTTGGGACCATGCAGAACGAATGCTGTTTCTCCAACTCATCATGCTGTCTCATAGCTCTAAACATTAAGTAACACTGCTCCCTCTCCCTGGAATGCCTTCCTCCCCTCCCCATCCCACTTCTTCACCTTTTAAGTTCCTGCCCACCAGCCAGGACCTCCTCTTTGAAGCCTTTCTTCCTTCCACCTCCATCACCCTCCCTCCGGTACATCTCGGTGGAATTTACTCAGCCCTCCAGACCCTGTGGCTCCCTGGGTACACTGCCAGAGAGCACCTGCCATATTTATTTGCTGTGCCACTGCAACTTCTGAAGTCTGATGGACTAAATCCTGTGACTCCCACTCTCTGCCTTTTCTCCAGCTCTCACTCCTCAAATTTGGGGGACTCAGTAGCTCCCCTCTCCTGGGTGGCACAAGAGTTAAGTGCTCAGCTGCTAACCAAAAGGTTGGCAGTTCAAATCCACCCAGCCACTCCGAGGAAGAAAAGACCCGCAATCTGCTTCTGTAAAGATTACAGCCTAGGATACCCTATGGGGCAGTTCTACTCTATCACATGGGGTCACCATGAGTCGGAAATACACTCAACGGCACCCAGCAACAACAATAACAGTAGGGCCCTACCAAGATTTCTCCTACTTAATCCTCGAGATACCACACATATTCAGAAGAGGGGCTGTGACTCAAAGTACACAAGTTGCTCTGGTCCCCTCTGCAATATATCTAGAAGAAACCCCTCAGACTGAGGGCATGTAGTGGCTTACTGTCCTAGTCCCCAGCCGTGATTAAGGATTTTCTCTATTATCACTAGATACTCAAAGCATGTTTGCTCCTGGAATTAATTTCCCAAAGTGACATTTCACAGAATCTCTTAATCTTCATAAATTTCTTTTACCTGCAAGGGTCTGTTGTTGTTGTTGGGTGCCATCAAGTTGATTTCGACTCAGAACAACCCCATGTGACAGAACAGAACTGCCCTATAGGGGATTTCTAGGTTGTAATCTTTATGGGAGCAGATCTCCAGGTCTTTTCCCTCTGAGCCACTGGGAGAAATTAAGTGACAGACGGTTATGGAGGAACTCAATAGCGAAGGAAAGGTCCTAGCCCTCATTATAAGCAGGGGACTGATGACATGAGGTGCTCAACTGCTGGAGTTATTTAGCTTCTCTAAGCCTTGTTTTCACATTTGAGAAATGGTGACACTACTACCCGTCTCAAAAGGCTGTGAGGATTAAATGGGCAAATACATGTAAGGTGCTAAGAACAGGACTGACAAAGACACTCTCTCAATAAATGTTAGTTATTATTCTTATTACTACTCTGACACATTTTCTAATGAACTTTTTTGACTTTATTGGTTTGTTATCAAAAAGGATAGGAGGAGAGTAGAAATGGTCTTTTAGGAGCACATCTGGGCTGAATTATGTGCCTTTGTATTCTGTGCTCTGCTGCTGAGCTCCCATGAAACCCTACATCTATCTCCCATATAGCACTTACTACCCTCTAATACAGTCACCTTGGTTCTGGCACTTACTATGATGGATTATCAGGTATGTCTACCCAATCTTCTGTACTTTAAATCTATAAAGAATCGTTACTTCTACAAGCTCAATGTTTACACGCTTAAGTGTATTCACATTTGTCTTCAGCATGAAGCTATGATGCAGGTAAATGATCAAGTATAATTTACACAGCGGCTGCAACAATGGGCTCAAACATAGCAATGACCGCGAGGATGGCGCAGGACCCAGCAGTGTTTCGTTCTGTTGTACGTAGGGTCACTGTGAGTTGGAACCAACTCAACGGCACCTAACAACAACAACAAAATTGCTCAGCAGTGTGTTTAAGGTCACACACACTAGTAAGTACTGAACCAAGAACACAGGTCTGACTCATTGGGCACTGACTCATCTATTAGACTGATTCACCTATTACAACTCAAACCCACCAAACACTTTGATAGTGATATTAAGGATTGTCACTACATAATAGAACCTGGTGGAGAAAAAGTCTACAGAAACAGAAAGCAGCGGAAGTGCTATATACTCTCATCAACTGAAAAACAGTAAGAATTCCTTCCTCTGTAGCAAACGAAATATAAATGAGTATGCTGTTTATTTGGACACCATTTGTACTGCTGTAACTCAGCTGGAGAAGTCTCAATGACAGGGGGTGCCTCACAGAAATAAAACAACAGTCATCACTATATCAAAACCGCTGACATAGAGAAGAGAGAACACAACCGAATCAATAGCAAACTTTGGGATGGGGGAAAAAAAGGCATTCAATGGTTTCCAAATGCATCTGTTCAGCCAAAATTTGGGACATTAAACACCAATTGGGCAAATTATGCAAATTATATTGCATCTATTGCTTTTACATTTCTTTAGAAGGTAGAAAGGTTTCTTAGGTAAAAGTGACTGTTGGATAAAATAATCTAGTGCTGCAGAAAATAACCTATAATTAAAATAACTTGCCTTGCAATGTGCGCAGTGAAAGTGTATTCCCGTGTTGCTAAGACTTCTACAAAGTAGTATAAGAATGTCAGATTAAATATTAGCCTCTCACCCACAAATATGGTCTCAGAAATGAATTAAAGTAACAAATATGAACTGAAGATAATATTTAAAAATAACCCCGACAATATGGGCTGGGATGGCAAAAGAAACACAAACTTAACATCAGCCCATCTGGTAGAACTAGTAATGAGGGGGTGTGCTGACAGAGCTGGTAGTGTCCTCCTACCTGCAAACGTTAACAACACCTCCCCAAAATAATCAGTAGTGCAGAAATTAAACAAATACTGACATCTAGAAAATAAAGCACCTGGATGACCCTTGAAATATTTTGAATAGGTAGTCCCATTAAGCACAGATCTGATCAAACTAGACAAATACTTGAAAACACTGTACCAAGCCTTGTTGAATTAAATCATAACTTCTTTACCTATTATTTAAAAGCCTCCATGTGTTGGCTTCAACTTGCCTTCACCATAGTACCGCACATGACTCTTAGCAGAGGTCCCAGCCAATCTGGACTTCTCTGCTGAGTACACATCACTATGGCTCTATTTACGCCATTTCTTTTGTTTGGAATGCTCTATCCATCTCCACCCATGAATAATGGCCATTGTTCAAAATTATCATCATCCTTCAAGGACCTCACTTACATAACTGCCTCATTCAGAAATTCTTTCCTGCTTCCCCACTGGATATAATCATTCTTCCCACTCTTTTTCACAATAAAATAATAAAAAGGTATAATTTGTTCCTTTCTTATAAGGATTTGTATATTTAGCCAAATAGGGATTTGTGAACAATCTACCCCAAAATTTAGTGGCTTTTATTGAGTCAGCATTCAACATATATTTGTTGAATACAAAGGAGTATTTGTCAGCCAATAGGAGAAATGAAGTCCTGACCTATGCTACAACATGGATAAACCTCGAAAACATTATGCTGAATGAAAAAGTCAGTCACGAAAGGACAAATATTGTATTATCCTACTTACAGGAAATATCTAGAACTGGTAAATGCAACGGGACAAAAGTAATTAGTGAATACCAGTGGTTGGCGGAAAAGGGGGATAGGGAAAAAAGAAATAAAATTGTGATTCTGTTCAACTCTAAATGGAAAACAAAACAAAACTACGGACAAAGAGGGATGTAAAAATTATGTTTAAATTAAATTTGTCATTTGAAATTATGCCCTTAACATTCAGGAAGCCATGATCTCACAAGGATGCATATCTAACCATAATTACAGTTTTCCTTCTAATTCATAAGTACGTTTTTTATTTCAACTATAAATAAAATGGAGCCCTGGCAGCATAGTGGTTAACAGCTCGGCTGCGAACCAGCTGCTCCTTGGAAATCCTATGGGGCGATTCTACTCTGTCCTATAGGGTGGCTATGAGTTGGAATGGACTTGATGGCAACGGGTTTGGTTTTTGTTTTTTTTTAAAAAACAAAATATTGTTAAAAAAAAAAAACTTCAGAATTTAGTTGCCTACAAGGTTAAAAATATACATACACATTTGTTGAATAATTGGATGAATGAATGAACTAAAAAATGAGTGAACTTTGATGCTAGCTGTAAATGTGAAAATGTCTTCTCTGCCTCTTTGCTTATGCAGTCATTGTAGACCATAATGATCCATAGGCTTGGCTTTCCTCAGTTTGTGCTACATTACCTAGTCTCTGTAGGATCTATTATCACCCCACTGTTTTTGTGTGCTGTCAAACAATTTTCCTTTCGGCACTTCCACGTGTCTGAAAGAATTCTCTGAAACTAATAAACAATGGGCCTTGAGAGCTGAGAGGGTTTTATTTGCCCCCTGGTGCCTGTCTGCGACCTTTCTCTGGAGGGTTTTTACACTAACAGCTCCCATCATCCCTGGCTAATTCTTTTCTTTCCTTCTCTAATACTGTCTACTAGTCCCAGGCTAATGCTTGCACAGCTGTCTTAAAATTATTAGGGCACATGGCCCTTGCACTCATAGTTGTTTAAAATTAGATGCACCCAAGTGCCTTCCAGTGACCACACAAAGCGTCAGTCATCTGATTCCAAGCAGGACCTCCAGCATACTGCTCCTAATTGCTCAACCCTCTCTGAGTGATTTAGCACTATCTGCGTGGTCCCTGAACTGAAAGTGAAGGTGACACCTCCATTTCCTTTTAGACTGTGTTCCAATAAAACTTTACTTAGAGTATTTAGAAAAATGGACAGTGGACTGTAATTTGCCAGTGCCTGATACAGGGCAAGTACAGTTATTATTTACTTTTATATTCATATTCTTTTTATAATACTTTTTATTAATAATTTATTTTATTTTGTTTTTATTGTTGTTGAGAATATACACAGCAGAACATACACTAAGTCAACCATTTCTACATGTACAATTCAGTGACATTGATTACATTCTTCAAGTTCTGCAACCATTCTCACCTTCCTTTTCTGAGTTGTTCCTCCTCCATTAAGATAAACTCACTGCCCTCTAAGGTCCCTATCTGATCTTTCAGAGTTTCTGTTGTCACTTTGATACCATATAGATAGTTCTTAAAATAGCATAACATTCAAGGCAGGCATTCTTTACTAGTTAAGGTAAACTAGTGTTGGTTTTAAGAAGACTTCACAGGATATTTTGGTTTAAGTTCAAAGATGATCTCAGGGCAACATTTCCAGGGGTTCATCCAACCTCTACGGCTCCAGAAATTCTGGATTCCATGAGAATTTGAAATTCTGTTCTGCATTTTTCCCTTTTTGATCAGGGTTCTTCTATAGAATCTTTGATTAAAATGTTCAGTAATGGTAGCCAGACACCATCCAGTTCTTCTGGTCTCATGGCAAAGTAGGCAGTTGTTCATGGAGGCAATTAGCCACACATTCCATTTCCTCCCCCTGTTCCTGACTCTCCTTCTTACTCTGTTGCTCCAGGAGAATAGAGACCAACTGTTGTACCTTGGATGGCGGCTTACAAGGTTTTAAGACTGCAGGCACTACACAACAAACTAGGAGGTAGAACAGAAGCACTAACCACGGTATTAGGCCAAACAACTGGGATGTCCCATGAAACCACGATCCTAAACCTCCAAATCAAGAAACAAAATCCCATGAAGTGTTTGGTTGTACATAAGCAGCCTTAGGAGCTACTTTTTTCTTTTTTTTTGGTCATTGGTGTAAATACATCCTTCTGTCTTTGAAGCATCTTTTACGTTTGTATATTTTTAAGATTAACGGAATCTCATTGCTCTTTTTCTGTAAGCCTTGAAGGCAGGTATCAAGTCTTATTTATCTTTGAACCTCCCTCACCAAGAACAGTGACACAGCTGCTAAGTACTGAATTTTTAAATTGATATACCTGTCCCATGTCTTCCATCATAGCCACCCCCCTCACGGGGGTGTGGGGGAGGAGATTCTGCTGACTTTTTGTAGATACTACTACCTCTATATTTGGAGCCCTACAATTACAGCAGCAATTGCAAATCTGAAAGGAAAAAAAAAAAAAAAACCCACTGCCATCAAGCTGATTCCAACTCATAGCGACCCTACAGAACAAAGTAGAACTGCCCCACAGGGTTTCCAAGGCTGTAAATGTTTAGAGAAGCAGATTGCCACATCTTTATCCTGTTGAGCAGCTGGTAGGTTTGCACTGCTGACATTTTGGTTAGCAGCCAAACGCTTAACCACTGTGCCACCTGGGTTCCTAGAGATCTTAAAGATAAGGGTGGAATAATAATGCTGGGAAACACACTCTATATTTAACCTGTCTTAAGTTGTAAATGATTTTTTTGGTCATGGATCCTACAATCACCAGAAGCAGTTGTGATATAACCTTCAGTGCTTGTGTGTTGACATCAAAATGTGCAGCTTTCATCACGACTAATGTAACTGGTATCACTGGTAAATGTGAAAAACGTTCAATTGGCAAATGTTGTGTTATATATATATTTACAACAATAAAAAAAGTGCAACTTGATATCTAAGCTTCTTTAAGAATTACAATGCTCTTGATGGCACAGACGACCATGTTGTACGGAAAAACACCAGACATCCATGACTCTGAGTCAAAAACTGATATGGAAGAGTTGGAACTTTGAGTGTGAAGAAAACATTTTAGGAATAACCTTATCATATGCTTTTGCTATATTTTAAAAATATGTGTAAGTACAATATTGATTTAAAAAAAACTGTACTAAGTAAGTCAAAAATAAACCTTTCAATAAGTAAAAAATAAAAGTTCTAAGTGCTAAGAAAGCATTAGATTACAGTTTAATTGGGGGCAGTGGTGGTTCAGTGGTAATTCCTGCCTTCCTTGCAGGAGACCCAGGTTCGAGACCCAGGTTCAACTTCCAGCCAATGCACCTCGTGCACAGCCACTACTTGTCTGTCAGTGGAGAGTTGTGTGTTACTATGATGCCGTCTTAGTCATCTAGTGCTGCTATAACAGAAATACCACAAGTAAATGGCTTTAACAAAGAGAAATTTATTCTCTCATAGTCTAGGAAGCTAGAAGTTCGAATTTAGGGTGCCAGCTCAAGGGAAGGCTTTCTCTCTCTGTTGGTTCTGGCGTGAGGTCCTAGTCATCAGCCTTCCCTAGTTGAGGAGCTTCTCAGTGCAGGGACTCTGGGTCCAAAGGACGGGCTATTCTCTTGGCTCTTGTTTCTTGGTAGTATGAGGTCTCCCTGTGTCTCAGCTTGCTTCTCTCTTTTATATCTCAAAAGAGACTGACTTAAGACACAATCTAATCTTACAGATAGAGTACTGGCTCATTAACATAACTGCCACTAACCCCATCTCATTAACATCATAGAGGCAGAATTTACAATGCATAGGAAAATCACATCAGATGACATAATGGTGGATAATCACACAATACTGGGAATCATGGACTAGTCTAGTTGACACATGTTTTCTGGGGACACAATTCAATCCATGACAGATGCTGAACAGGTTTCAGCAGAACTTCCAGACTAAGATGGACTAGGAAGAATGGTCTGGTGCTCTACTTCTGGAAATCAGCCAATGAAAACGCTATGGATCACAATGGACTGATCTGAAACCCCTGTGAATGTGTCCCCATGAGTCAGGGCCAAATCAAGGATAGTTACCACCACCACCACCACCACCATAATCTTATCAGAATAGTTTGTAAATGAAAAGAACAAATACTAGTACCTAAACTCAACACCATTCTTTTATCTACAGTTAAAATGGTTTTTAAAAAATCCTAGATGTACTGCACAGATTAAATGACTTACTATATGTGAAACACTTAAACAATGCTATACAATGTTCCGTAATTTAAAAAATGATTATCTAAATTGTGGATAGTTTCTCTCCTTCCTCAGGCTGTTTGGTGTTTATCTATTTCCTAATTTTCTAAGATTATAGTGACTATGCATTCATTCATTCAACACCTATTAGAACAAAGAAACAAACTAAAAAAAAAAAAATCGCTGTCAAGTTAATTTTGACTTATAGTGACCCAATAGGACAGAGTAGGACTGCCCTATAGGGTTTCCAAAGCTGTAAACTTTACAAAGCAGACTGCCACATCTTCCTCCTGTGGAGCAGCTCGTGGATTCAAACTGCTGACATCTGGGTTAGCTGCCAAGATCTTAACCACTGTGCTACCAGGGCTACTAGGCACCAGGTATAATCTAGGTGCCGAGGATGCTGCAGTAAGCCAAACAGACAAAAACCCATCCTCCCTGCAGGAATCCTAATGCAGGGAGACAGGTAGGAAGGCAAATGAATAGAACATGTAATATGTCAGATGGTGATAGGGTAAGTCCCAGGAAGAAAAGCAGAGAATGGAGGTAGGGAGTGCTGGGCACGGGAGGGTGGGAGTGTTTCACTGATCAGGAAGGTCTCTGTGAAGTGATTTTGAGTGACGAACTGAAGAAGAAGATAAGGAAGCCATGCAGAGGGCCGAAGGGTGAGCAGTCCAGGCAGAGGACATGGCAAATACGAAGAAGGTCTGAGGTAGAAGCTTGCCTGGCATCTTCTAGAAACAGGAAGGAGATAATGCGGCAGAGCTGGAGTGAACGAGGGGGAAAGTAGAAAGAAATGATGTCAGAGAGGTCACTGGGACTGTTTTTAGGCCACCGTAAGAACTTTAAATAAAGGTGAGATACTTCAAGAGGGTTTTGAGTGCAGAGAAGCTTCACTGTCTTGTTTACATTTCCACAGGATCACTCTGACCTCTGTATTGAGAAAAGATTATGAGGAGGGCAAAGGCAGAAGGGAGACTACTGGTGGGGAGGGGAGGCTACTTCATTCTTCCAGTGGGAGCAGGTGGTGGTGGAGACTAAGGTGGTAGCGGTGGAAGCAGTGAAGAGTGTTGGGATTCTGGATATCTGCTAATGGATGTGCTGATGGACTGAATGGAAGTGTGAGAGGAAGACAGGAGCAAGGAAGACCCCAAGATTTGGGGCCTGAGCAAATGGTAGGATGCCAGCACTGTTGACTAAACTGGAGAAGACTGTGGGAGGAGCAGGTTTGGGGGTAGAAGATGAGGAGTTTGATTTCAGACATGTTAACTTTGAAATATGGAGCACAGAGTTGATGTCGTTCCTGAATTTTTAAGCTTCGTAGAGGTAAACGTTGTACTTCTGCAGCAAAATAGCGGAATTTCTTGGACACTTGGATAGTTATTGGGAATAATGGGACCAGATATTTGAAAAGTCTGGGACATAAAATAGTCAGAATTAGAAAAGAGCAGGCTGATTAAGAGATAAAATCTAAATGATGATGATATCCATCATTTACAGTTGTTAGTGGCCATCAAGTTGATTCCAACTCATGGCTACCCCAGGTGTACAGAGTAGAACTGCTCCATAGGATTTTCAAGTCTGGGACCTCTCAGAAGCAGATCCCAGGTCTGTGCCCTGAGGGGCCTCTGGATGGGTTCAAACCGCTAATCTTTGGCTAGTAGTCCAGTGTTTAACTGTTAGTGCCACCTAGGGACTCCGTATCACTTACTGAGGACTAACTAATTGCTGTTGTTAGTGAGAAGCTTACATTTCACCTCTTTGTGTTTGCTTTTGAACAGAGGAACTTCTCTGTGTTAATACCCCTGACCTTTCTCTCCACCCCTTATTTGCTCCCCACAAAGGAAGAGCAGTGACTGATCTAATTGGTAAGTTTCAGAATACCACACTGTACCTGACTAGGCCAGCCCCTCCTCTCTTTTTGGAAGGATATGCTGACTTTCAGAGAGGTAAGCAGCATAGGGCAGGATCTGTCTCAGTCCTGGGAGGCCTGGCATTGTTCAGCATCGTCTACAGCAATGTGACTAACAATAACCAGCCTATTTGGTTGACCAACACTTCACCTATATCCACCAATCCAAACTTTATTACTAACTGAGTTGATACTTTTATCTCAATCTCCCTGACTCCTGATACATCTCTTAATTTGTTCCAAACACAAGCATAGAATAGAAGGGCTACTTATTGGGTTCCCTACAATTCACAAATTGTGCAAAGAACTTTACATGGATCCTATCATTCAACCTTCACATCAAGCCTATGTGGTAGGTGTATTTAGCTCCATTTTACAGATAAGAAAACAGAGGCTTGAGAGCATAAGCAGTTTGCTCAAGGTCACATAGCCATTAAGTAATGGTACCTGGATTCCAGCCTTGGTTCAGATGGACTTCAAAGTCCATACTCTTTGTTATCATGTTAAGTGTCTCCACTCAAACTAGTCAATTATTCCTTGTAAGGAACTGCTTTTTAAGCTTAAGTTATAGAGGAAGTGAAAGTATGACAATTTCCCTATATATTGTTTCCATCTGTGCTCTACCACTCCCTAATTACAAAAGATAAATTATAGCTGTAGGCACAGGCTTTCTCAGCAACCTCAATGTTGTTTACTTGCTTAATTATCTTAAGTGCTTAAGATAGTACCTAATTATGTTTCTATTTGTCATTAAACCAGAAAACCAAACCCCTGCCATCAAGTTGATTCTGAATCATAACGACCCTATAGGGGAGAGCAGAACTGCCCCATTGGGTTTCCAGGACTATAAATCCTTATGGAAGCAAACTGCCACATCTTTCTCCTGAGGAATGACATGTGGGTTTGGACCACTGACCTTTCAGTTAGCAGCCGAGGGCTTTAAACATTGCACCACCAGGGCTCCTTCTATTTGTCATTACAACCCATTGCCATTGAGTAGATCCTGACTCATAGCGACCCTATAAGACAGAGTAGAACTGCACCATAGGGTTTCCAAGGAGCGGCTGGTGGATTTGAACTGCCAGCCTTTTGGTTAGCAGCCAAACACTTAACCACTGTGCCACCAGGGCTCCTTAG
>NW_004444003.1:12421717-12444744 GCF_000243295.1 Trichechus manatus latirostris | reverse complement strand
TTTGAACTGCCAGCCTTTTGGTTAGCAGCCAAACACTTAACCACTGTGCCACCAGGGCTCCTTAGCTAGGAGTTAGAGGCAGAGAAAACAAGAAATGGCCACATAAGCCATCACTGATGGGTCCGTCAATATAAAAAACACTCCTGCCCTCAGAGTGCTGCACTAACCACTGCACCCCACTTCCTCCTGACGGTGTGTAACATGTTTCAAAGAAAACACAGTATTTTGTAGTATCACCATCAACCAAATTAAACCCACTGCCGTCGAGTCAATTCTGACTCGTAGCGACCCCACAGGGTTTCCAAGGCTGTCACATTTTTCTCCCACGGAGCTGCTGGTGGTTTCGAACCACCGACCTTTCACTTAGCAGTCGATCACTTTAAGTATCACCACAGCAAGCAGAAATAGCAATATTCGGTCCATACAATAACCAACAGCTTTATACGGAATAATACATACCGAATACTCCGTGTGCTGGAAACACACAAACGTGAATTATTGCCCTTCACATATAGAGTGCTGCAGGTGGAGTGTCAGGTGAACGACAGAGGTGACCAGAGGACAGAAAAGAAAGCCAGAGAGGGGTTCAGACAATGCGGGGTGGCTGTGTGTGTTTAGTTCTATGTGGCTCGTCCAAACCTTGTTGCACACAAAAATGTTCCCAACTTACAAGGTTGTAAAACCTGGTTTGTGGTAAATTGTTTGGAGTTTGGAATCCATGGAAACTTAGAAGTTAGGTAGTATTTAGTGCCTCAACTAGCCAATTAGTTAACCTATTAATCTATTAATTCAGCATGAGGCCAAAATTCATTTTAAAAACTCACTATGTATTGTCCTTATTCTAGACTATGGGATTCTCTTCCTCTTTTTCTTCCTGTGGCCGTTCAGATTTATTGTGGGTTTAGCAGCCCATTTTGTGAGTTTAAGAACTCTGAATTGCTCCAGTTCTCAGGGAATGTTACTATGTTAGAATAAACATCTGTGTTCTCAGCTACAGCTGCACTGAACCCCTCCACCCTGCAAAATGGGAACTCACTAGTTCAGAAGATCTCAAAGTGTGGGTCATGCCCGGCAGCAGCAACAGCTTCAACTGGGAAATGCAAATAAGATGCAAATCCTCCAGCTCCACCCCACAACTCGTGAATGAGCAGTCCTGAGTTTTTTGGTTGTTTTTTTTTTAATAATATTATATTTTTGGCAAAAGTGTACACAGCAAAACAGATTCCCATTCAACAATTTCTACATATTGATCAGTGGCATTAGTTATATTCTTGTTTTTTCTTTTTTCTATTATTGCACAGGGTTTTTGTTACAGAAGTAGAATAACTATAACAACAACAATAACACTAATCTACAATGGCTGACACGGTCAGTGCCCCACCCATATTTTCTGAGATCTCGGTATCATATATATTTTTTTTTAATTTTGTTGTTGTTGTTCAGGATAGATGCAGCAAAATATACACCAATTCAACCGTTTCTACATGTACAGTTCGGTGACATTGATTACATTCTTCGAGTTGTGCAACCATTCTCACTCTCCTTTTCTGAGTTGTTTCTCCCCCATTAACATAAACTCACTGCCCCCTAAGGTTCCTATCTGATCTTTCAGATTTGCTGTTGTCTCTTTGATCCCACACAGACAGTTCTTAAAATAGCATGATGCTCAAGGCAAGCATTCTTTACTAGTTAAAGTAAACTAGTGTTTGGTTTTTAGAAGACTTCAGGGGATATTTTAGGTTTAAGGTTCAAAGATTATCTCAGGGCAATAGTTTCAGGGCTTTAGCCAGCCTCCATGGCTCCAGAAAGTCTGGAGTCCACGAGAATTTGAAATTCTGTTCTAAATTTTCCCCTTTTTGATCAAGATTCTTCTATAGAATACCAAAACCAAACCTCAGCGCAGGGACCCTGGGCATAAAAGACACAATTCCGCTCCTGACTCTTCCTGCTTGGTGGTAATGAGAGCCCTCTCCTCTCTGCACATTCCTCTCTTTTATATCTCAAAAGAGATTGCCTCAAGATACAACCTAATCCTGTAGATTGTGTCCTGCCTCATTAACACAACTGCCTCTAATCCTGCCTCATTAACATCACAGAGGTTAGGATTTACAACACATAGGATAATTACATCAGATCACAAAATGGAGGACAACCACATAATACTGGGAATCATGGTGTAGCCAAGGTGACACACACTTTGGGGGGTGCAATTCAATCCATAACAACTACCACGTCTTGTGATTAAAGTCAATGGAAAACTACAGCAACCCGTTTCAGCATGACTACTAATGTCCCAGGCCCTTCAGGAATGAAGACTTGCGTCACCCAACCAGGCAAAGAACCATGACCGGCTGAGGTGCCTGGAGGGTAAAGGGATTACGGAATGGGTGGTGGAAGAAGGTAGTTCTTAATACATTACAACCATGTGACCAGTAATGAGGACTGTAATTGTTATGAATATTTGTTCCTTGTATATGTGCATGAGATATTCTTTTCTCTTCACTTATAAAATATAAGATGTAAACAGGGCTAGTGCATTTTCAGTTGTATGTATGTAGTTGTATCATGTTAAGCACAAGTATGAGTTTGTAATTCTCTTTAGAGATTGTGTATGGTTTAAAGATATGTATCCAGGTGCCAAATGACAGGGGTGGATTGTGATCTTTAAGGTTGTGTGTTAGTTTGGCTGGGCCATGATTCTCAGTAGTTTAGTAGTTATGCAATGATATAATTTGGCAGTTGTGTAATGATGTAGTCATCCTCCATGATGTAATCTGCTGTGATCAGCCAATCAGTTGTAAGGGGAATTTCCTTGCGGGTGGGCCTGCATCCAATATATACACAGACATTCTGGCAAATCGCCCTTGCTTGCTCTTGATCCGGCATCTGGCTCATCATTATCTGACCTCCGGTTCATGGGACTTGAGCTAGCTGTCTACCGTCTAACCTGCCAATCATGGAATTCATCAGCCTCTGCAGCCTGTGAGCCAGCAGCCTGCTGTCCTACCTGCCGATCTTGGATTTGTCAGCTTCTGCAACTATGTGAGTCAGGAGAAGCCTCCATTCTAATGCCTGACCGGCTTTGGGACTTGTTAGCCTCTACGACCATATAAGCCATTTCTTTGAAATAAGTCTCTCTCTCTCTCTCTCTCTATATATATATATATACACACACACACACACACACACACACACATATGCTCACTGGTTTCGCTCCTCTAGAGAACCCAGCCTAAGACAGAAGTCAATCACAAAAGGATAAATATTGTATGACTTCACTCATATAAAGATAAGAAAAGGTAAATTGTATAGAGACCAAAGTTTATTAATGGTTACCAGGGGTGGGAGCGGGGGGAAAGGGGAGGTTAACGGTGATGCAAAAATCACATCCTTGGAAGGAGAAATGGCTAGATGTGCAACTGTATACTGTTTTCACAGAATGCATCATCCTATCCACTTGATAATTAAAATCCTCCTCCACTGAGGTCACCCTTGGGTGAGCATTCACATGAGACACAAATATCTTCACTTCTTTAGCCCCTTAAGAGAGGTCTATCCACACAACTCTTCCTCATACCTCTTTTCACCAATTTTCCAATCATATTCCTTCCAAGTCCCTGACTGTTCAGCCAAACAATTGGCCACAGCTCATGAATCAGTATACAATTGCACATATAGCCATTTCTCCTTCCAAGGAAAGTGAACAACCTTGAAGTTCTGCCCATTGGAAAGTTTTCACTTCACCACTGTTCTTCAGGGAAATTCCACAAAGGGGTGGTAGTGCTGCCGTTGTCCACTTTCAAGTGGTGCCTGCATATCACGCAGAACCATCTGTAAACCAGGCAGGAGTCTTCTCCTCCTCAGTCAACTGATCATAAGGAACTCCCCATGAGGCCACAGGTGCAGACTGGGAGAAGACAGGTAACGTGACAGGAGTGGAAACCATGGGCATTTAAGCCACTTTCTCAGGCAACTTACTTGAGCCTTCAGGTCCTGCTCAGGCCCTATCTCATATATGCCACTTCCATTTGCTGCTTTGCACGTCTGACTTTATGGCTCTCTGGGTCAGACAACACCCAGTTCGTGATGGGCAACTCAGGCTGCATGGTGACTTGGTGGCTCATGGTTAAGCGATCAGTCTCTACTAAGACCCAGTAACAAGTCAAAAGCTGTTCTCAAAAGAAAAATAGTTATCTTCAGAGGATGGCAGGGTTTTGCTCCAAAACATAAGGGTTGGTGCTGTTTCACCAACAGGGGCCTGGCAAAGACTCCAAATAGCATCTCTATCTGCCACTGACAATTCAAGCACCATTGGATCAGCTGGATCATATGGCCCAAAGGGCAGAGTGGCTTGCATGGCAGCCTGAACCTGTTGTAGAACCTTCTCTTATTCTTGGCCCCACTCAAAACTAGTAGCTTTTCAAGTCACTTGATAAACAGACAAGAATAGCTCACCCAAATGAGGGTTATGTTGCCTCCAAAATCCAAAGGGACCTACCGGGCACTGTGCCTCTGTTATGGATTGAATTATATCCCCCAAGAATGTGTGTCAACTTGGTTAGGCTATGATTCCCAGTATTGTGTGACTGTCCACATTTTGTCATCTGATGTGATTTTCCTATGTGTTATAAATCCTGCCTCTATGATGTTAATGAGGTAAGATTAGCAATAGTTATGTTAATGAGGCAGGACTCAGTCTACAAGATTAGGTTGTGACTTAAGTCAATCTTTTTTGAGATATAAAAGAGGGAAGCGAGCAGACAGACAAGGGGACCTCATACTACTAAGAAAGCAATGCCAGGAGCAAAGTGCGTCCTTTAGAACCCAGGGTTCCTGCATGGGGAAGCTCCTAGACCAAGGGAAGATTGATGACAAGGACCTTCCTCCAAAGCTGACAGAGAAAGCCTTCCCCTAGAGCTGGCACCCTGAATTTGGACTTCTAGCCTACCAGACTGTGAAAGAATAAACTTCTCTTTGTTAAAGCCATCCACTTGTGGTTACTTCTGTTATGGCAGCATTAGGTAACTAAGACAGCCTCCATTTTAGTTGTAGGAGAGGCCAGATGTAACAACTTATCCTTGACTTTAGAAGGAATATCTTGACATGCCCCACACCACTGGACTTCTAGAAATTTCACTGAGGTAGAAGGCACCTGAATTTTCGTGGGATTAATTTCCCACCCTCTACCATGCAAATGTTTTACCAATAGGTTCAGTCATTGACTTGTCTTCTTTACTAGGTCCAATCAGCATGTCATCAATGTGACGGACCAGTGTGATGTTTTGTGGAAGGGATAGATGATCAAGGTCTCTGTGGACTAAATTATGACATAGGACTGAAGAGCTGATGTAGATTGACTTGTCTTCTTTACTAGGTCCAATCAGCATGTCATCAATGTGACGGACCAGTGTGATGTTTTGTGGAAGGGATAGATGATCAAGGTCTCTGTGGACTAAATTATGACATAGGGCTGGAGAGTTGATGTAGCTCTGAGGTAGGACACTGAAGGCATACTGCCGGCTTTGCCAGCTGAAGGCAAACTGCTTCTGGTGTTCCTTTGAAACCAAAATAGAGAAAAAGACATCTTCCAGATCAATAGCTGCATACAGGTACCAGGAGATGTATTAATTTGCTCAAGAAATGAAACCATATCTGGAACAGCAGCTGCAATTGGAGTCACCACCTGGTTAAGTTTATAATAATCCACTGGCATTCTCCAAGATCCATCTGCTTTTTTGCACAGGTCAAGTAGGCAAGTTGAAAGGGGATGTGGTGGGAATCACCACTCCTGCCTCCTTCAAGTCCTTGATGGGGGCAGTAATCTCTGCAATCCCTCCAGGAATGTGGTACTGCTTTTGGTTTACTATTTTCCTAGGTAGGGCAATTCTAATAGCTTCCACTTGGCTTTTCCTACCATAATAGCCCTTATTCACTTTTCAGGGATCCAACATGGGGGTTCTGCCAGTTGCTGAGTATATCTATTCCAATTATGCATTATGGAACTGGGTAAATTACAGGGTGGGTTCGGGGACCCACAGGACCTATTGTGAGATGAACCTGAGCTAAAACTCCATTAATAACCTGACCTCCACATGCCCCCACATTGACTAGTGGGCCACAGTGGCATTTTGGGTCTTTTGAAATTAATGTCAGTTCACAGTCAGTATCCAGTAGTCCCCCAAAAGTCTGATTATTTCCTTTTCCCCAGGGAACAGTCATTCTTGTAAAAGGCTATAGGCCCCTTTGAGGAAGGCTGGGAGAAAAATTAACAACATAAGTTTTGGCAGTATAGTGGGGTCCTTCCACAAGGAGACTCAGCCTCCCCTTCATTCAAAGGGTTGTGGGTCTGTAAACTGGCCCAAGTCTGGGAACTGATTGAGGGGCCGTGACTCTCTATCTGGGCGATTCGAGTTACAGTGCCATTCACTTGACCTGGACTTCTTCTGGTTGTATAGATTAAGCAAATATTTAGTATATTTCCCATCTATTTCACATCTAGGGACATCATGACTAAGCAGCTAATGCCAGAAGTCCATATGACTCACACCATTCTGATTACTGCTTTGACTCCACTATCCATTATGGTAACCACAGTCACCTTGTCTTTGTCAACTGAGTGCCATCACCTGACCCCTACCACCATGGGGTCCAATCAGCTCCACTGTAGTTAGGTGTCTAAATTCAGGTAGGACAGTTCCTACTATCAAATCTGACTTACGTAAAACAGCGATCACAGCAGTCTTCAAGGATGCTGGGGCTCCCTTCACAAATTTGCTCCTCACTGTTGTGGTAAAAAGTGTGTCCTCTGGGCACTCCATGGGTGAGTCTGTGGCTCTAACCTGATAAATCCACTCTAACATGCCAATTTCCTTAAGCCTTTGGATACCTTCTTCTATAATACATCAAGGCAATTCTGGCATTTCAACTTGATTTAGTGTAGGCCACCACATAATCCATGCTTCAGCCAACTAACCAAATAAACTATTAGATCCTTTCCTAACCTCTCGAGCTGAAACACTGAATGAAGAATCTGTGCTTAGTGAGCCCATATCAATAAACTCAGATTGATCCAACTTTATGTTCATTGTACCATTAACCCATACCCTTAATAGTCATTCCCACACATATTCCCCAAGTTTCTGTTTGTACATACTAGAAAAGTCAAGCAGTTCTTTTGGAGTGCAGTGTACCTCCTCCTGGGTCACACTTTGTACTTCACCTTTTGGGGCTTGCTGAGACTTAAGTCTAGTTACAGTTCTAGAAGCAAAAACGGGTGGTGGGGTGGGTCCTAGTGACATTCAGCTATGTTTTGTAAGGTATCTACCCGAGGCAATGCTCCAGGCAACTACTCAGATGTCACCCCAGGCAATGACTCAGACGCCACCCCCAAGTGATATCTCTGACAAAGGCTCTTCAGACACAGCTGGGTTAATCTCATCAGATGGGGGTGAAGGAGCTAATGGTTTTACTGGGGAGGGTGGCTTGGCAGACAAAGGTGGATTAATCTCTTCAGATGGGAGTAAGAGGGCTGGTTCTGTCAGTATAAGTGATTCAACGGAATTTAGGGGCTCTGTGTCCTCAGCTTCCTAATTATATGCCCATACGTCCCCATCTTAGGTTTCAGGATCCCATTTCTTCCCAACTAATGCCTTCACTTTAATTTCAGACACCATTTGAGGTTGGGAATTCAGTTGGCATTGTAATTCAGCCACTCTTACGATAAGATTCTGGGTTTGGTTTTCAGCATATCAGCTCTGTTACTACAAGAAATAAGGTTTTCTTTCAGGGTAAAAGTAGCAACTCTGAGGTCATTTATGCGATGCTTGAGCTGTGATTCTAAAGCCCTGAACTCATCTCTTTCATCACTTTGTCTAGCAAAAGTAGCACCAACCAACCAGCTTCCCTATACTTCTTATTCTGACAAAATTGTAGAAAAGTATCAAACGTGATCACTCAGAGCCTCGCTTCTCACCAATACTTGATCTATTGGTGGTGATATTTTGCATATTAATATTGCCTCCTCATACCATGGGTTAGTAGCACCCTCTTTACTACTGGAGGCAGAGTCACCAGTGCCTTTAAGAGTAGTCAAGCTTGAGAAGCAATTTAGAAAATTCATCCTTACCTTTTTGTTTCTCTAGAACCACTCTCAGTACCAAATGTCTTAGGCTGGGTTTTCTAGAGAAGCAAAACCAGTGAAGAGTGTGTGTGTGTGTATATATATATATGTGTGTGTATATATGTACATATACATATATATATATATATATGAAGGAAAAAGCTCACACTGTTGTAGAGGCTGGCAAGTCCCAAGTCCATGGGTTAGGCATGAGGCTGGGGCTTCTCCTGACTCACATATCTGCAGGGGCTGTCACACCCCAGATCAGCAGGTTAGACAGCAGGCCACTGGTTCACAGGCTGCAGAGGCTGACAAATCCCAGATCTGCAAGTAACATGGCAGCCTCCTGGATCATGGGGTGCAGAGGTCGCTGAATCCCAAGATCAGCAGGCCATACAGTAGGCCACTGGCTCAAGTCCCAAGAACTGGAAGTCAGATGATGATGAGCCAGATGCAAGATCTGGAGCAAGCTATTGAGCTTTGCCAGATATATATATATGCAAGCCACACCCACGAGGAAACTCCCCTTACAACTGATTGGCTGATCCTATCACGGAGGATGACTACATCATTACATAACTGCCAAACCACTGAGAACCATGGCCTAGCCAAGCTGACACACAACCTTAACCATCACAACTTATTTCACTCAGCATACTGTGTTCAAGCTCCATCCACACTGTAGCAGGTACCAAGACTTCACTTCTACTGGCTGAGGAGTATTCCATTGTAAGTACGTACCACATTTTGTTTATCCATTCATCTATTAATGAGCATTTAAGTTGTTTCCACTTTTTGGCTACTGTGAATGGTGTTGCAATGAACACTGGTGTATAAGTCTTTGTTTGAGTCTCTGCTTTCAAGTATTTTGGCTATATACCTAGGAGTGGAATTGCTGGGTCATACGGTAATTCTCTATTTTTCATATTTTAAGGAACCACCACACTATTTTCCACAATGGCTGTGCTATTTCCATTCCCATCAACAATGGATAAGGGTTCCAGTTTCCCCACATCCTAGCCAACATTTGTTTTGTTTTCCTTTTTTTCAATCTTAGCCATCCTAGTGTGAGTGAAATAGTATCTCATTGTGGTTTTGATTAGCATCTCTCTAATGGCTAATAATGCTGAGCATCTTTTCATATGTGTGGTGGCTATATGAATGTCCTCTTTGGTGAAATGTTTATTCAAGTCCTTTGCCCATCTTATGATTGGTTTATTTTTGTTGTTGTTCAGCCTGTTTCAACAAGCTCTCCAGATAACTCTGATGTATGTTCAAATTTGAGCAGGACTGCACTAGAGTAAACCCCACAAGGGCAGGCCTGTGCCCTTTTCATCTTTATTTGCTCAGCATGTAGCACAGTGCCTGGCATATAGCAAAACCCAAACCAAACTCACTGCCATGGAGTCAATTTTAACTCACGGCAACCTCATGTGTTGCAAAGTAGAAGTGCTCCATAGGGTTTTCTTGGATGTAATCTTTACAGAAGCAGATCACCAGGCCCTTCTTCCATGGTGCTGCTAGGTGGGTCTGAACTACTAACCTTTAGGTTAGTCATTGAGTGCAAGCTGTTTCCGTCACTCAGGGACTTTTTGCCTGGCATATACCCATTGTGATCGAGTCCAACTCATAGTGACCCTATAGGACAGAGCAGAACTACCCCATAGGGTTTCCAAGGCTGTAATCTTTACAGAGGCAGATTGCCACATCTTTCTCCTGCAGAGTGGTTGGTGGGTTCAAACTGCTGACCTTTTAGTTAGCAGCCAAGCCCTTTAACCACTGTGCCACCACGGTTCCTTATCTGGCATCTAGGGTTCTAAATCAGTGATTCTCAACCTGAATGATATTTCCTCCCAGGGGAAATTTGGCAATGTCTGGAGACATTTTTTGTTGTCACCACTGGGGTGGGTGGGAGGGGGTAGGTGCTATTGGCAATTAGTAGGTTTAGGCCAGGGATATTGCTAAGCATCCGATAATGCACAGAGAGCATCTACAACAAAGAATTATACTGAAGTTGAGGATCTGTGTGGTGATGCCAAGAATATTTCCCTAATCCATTCCTCACTATCTCTTATTATCTCCTTTAAAACTTCCTCGCCCCCAATGAGAAGGGAATACCACAACCTGGGGAAAACTGTCTCCATCTTTTCCATATTCTCTTCTCCTTTGTGGGCTACGAGTCGTACAGGAACTATTTTGCTATTTTGACATATACTATGCTCACAGTAAGTGTGCTTTGAATAAATAAATGGGTAAATCATTTATAAATGAATAATTCATCAGCAGATCTGTTCTTTTGTTTGTTTTGAAAGCGGAAAGGACACTTAGTGATCAAGTGGTCTGTTTTCTCATATAACAGATGAAGTAACTGAATGAAGCTCAGAGAAATTAAGGCAAGTAACCAAAGCTAAGCCACCTAATTAGTGGAGAAGTGGTAGTAGGAGCCAGGTCTCCCAACTCCAAGCTCCTCACTCAGTAATCTTTCTACTCCACCTCTACTTTACTGTTCTGGATATCACTGAGTGAGGGATATGATTTGAATAAATGATTGCATTTCCCTCCATCCCTTACTGTGAAAGACTGTTTAAAAAACTGGAGGTCAGACCCTTGGCCCACTCAGACTTCCTGTTTGTTGCATGTACTAATTTTGCTGATTTTGAACAGTGTAACAGCCTTGAATGCAGAAGCCAGGCACTTAGATAGTGACTGAACCTAGCTAATTCCTCAGTACTCACGTTCTGCAAACAGCTTGTCTGTATTCATCATAAACACATTATGCGAAGAGATTAAAAGCATTGCTTCTTTGAGGAAAAAAATAGTAAAAAAACCAAAAGTACTTGGTTATGGGACCGAGCTCTTACAAATGTTAAGCTTCTACTTGCTGACATTTTAGTGAGCTATTAAGATTATTATCTTGTAAGCAGAGACATTGTCTGAAATGTACCACAGCCTGTTCTCACAGAGCAAGCATCTCTTAAGAGGGCACCAAAGCATTTTGCATTTTCTAATTGTAATTTGATTACTCTCCAGAATAAAAGGTAGGTGGAGTGAATAACTACTTCCATTTTAGCAAGGCGTCCATTTACAGAGTTAGTGGCAAATAACTAATACGCAAGGAGTGCTTTACTGTTTATAAATAACTTTTCAAGAGATCACTAGCCCTAACAGATATTACAATAAAGATATAAGAGTGGAAACAGTTGTGGTACTAGAAGCAGAAGAGAAGCAGAACAAAATACAATGTCCTGAAACAGATCCATATATATATATATAGGTGTGTGCATATATATATATATATATATAATTATGATGTATTTAAAGTCAGTGGGAAAAGGAAATTTTTTTAAAATAAATTGGATTGGGCCAACTGGATAAAACCTACCTTAAAGTTAAGACAGAAATAAATGTATATCAATTGAAAATATTAATGTACTAATAAAACCACTACAAGTAGTAGATGCTATAGATTAATGATTATATCCTCTTGGAACTGAGAAGTACTTCTCAAATGCAATACCACAGACAAGCCTCACAAAGGAAAACATTATAGACTCTTTCACATAAAAAAAAAATGTGTGTTAAAAAAAAGAACGAAAGTATGAGAAAAATGACAAAATGAGAGACCTAATTATAAAATAGCTCTCCCTGGGTGGTGCAAACAGTTAAGCACTTGACTACTAGCCAGAAGGTTGGTGATCTGAACCCACCTGGAGGTGCCTTGGAAGACAGGCCTGGCGATCTGCTTCTGAAAGATCACAGCCTTAACAACCCTATAGAGCAGTTCTACTCTAACATGTGGTCATCATGAGTCAGAATCTCCTTGATGACAACTAATAACAACAATTATTAAATATTTGATAAAATATTTGACAAATTTGTGAAAAGCTCTCAAAAAACAATAATAAAAGACAAACATCCTAAAAAATGAACAAGGCCAAAAAAAGGCAAGGCAATTCATGTATACTTATGTAAATATGTGGGAGAAAGATGTGGCAGTCTTTTTCCAAAAATATTGACAGCCTTGGAAACCCTATGGGGCAGTTCTACCCTGTCCTATAGGGTCACTGTGAGTCGGAATTGACTTAATGACAGGGGGTTTGGTCTGGATTTAAAGATGGATAGATAGACGGACAGAAAGAAGATAGATCTCCAATAAGATGAAAAAAGTTCAGTTACACTAGAAATAAAAGAAATTTAAATTATCCAGGTCTACATAATCCCTTCTCTGGCACCCCGGTGGCACAATGGTTAAGAGCTATGCCTGTTAACCATAAGGTGGGCAGTTCGAATCCACCAGGTGCTCCTTGGAAATCCTATGTGTAGGTCTACTCTGTCCTCCAGGGTTGCTGTGAGTTGGGATCAACTTGATGGCAACAGATTTGGTTTTTGGGTTTATAATCCCTGCTCTGCAACTCCATAATCCAAAATGCTCTGAAAATAGAAAAAAAATCTATTCTGTGATGCAACTAATTTTGCAACAAAATCTGATATGAATTGATGTGAGGCTATTTCTGGTATATCTATCCCACTGAACATAACTATTCCTACATCTCTCCTTGCAAACACACAGCTTATTGGAAATATTTTGTAATACAGAGTGTATCACTTTATTGCCATTATAAAATATAAATTCTGAAACAGATTTGGCCACAATGGTTTGGATATGATGGATCTGTACAATCTTTATGAAGGGAAATATGTAGCAAATAACTTTAAAATAATAAAGCAAACATATACAGATACACATACAAGAATATTAACTGCAGCACTGCTTTATAATATTAAAACTGGAAACAGCCTCAGTGTCCAAAAATAAGATACTGTTTCAATATATAATGGCTTATCACTACAACAGAGTATTTTATAAACAGTCAATTAATATTCACTGAAGTAAAGATATTTACAGAATATAGTCAAGTTAAAGGGAGATGTACTAATTATAGCATATATAATATGACCTTATTTAAAAATATATAAATTTACACACATTAATTGGGAAAAACTGTGGAAGAATGTCATCTCTGGGTGGTTTGGATTTTGGATGATTTTACATGGTTATCTGGGGGGCTTTACAATCTTAACAACAGTCCTGTATGATTAACAAAAAGGAAAAACGCTTTTTATATATTGACTCATTTTTATTTCCTAACAATTTTGTGAAGTAGGTTGGATTATCTTCATTACAGGGAAGGAAGAAATCAATGCTTGGAGTGGCTAATTACTTTCTTCAAGACCACAGGAACTGTAAGTCACACAGCCCAAGTCTGATCCCAAATCCAGTCCCTTTCCACTGCCAGCACCTCTGTGCACCTGGATCCACGGTATCACTGAGTTCTTGGGTCCTGAGTGCTACGGGTTCAGATTCCCAGCTTTGATAACAGCGGGCAATTTAACAAGTCACTCTTTCATTTAATACCAATCAACTGGGAGTGTAGTATGTGGGAAGTACTGTGGAGGGTACTTAGACATCTAAGCCACAGCTCCTGATTCTAAGAACCCTGCAGTCTTGTTGTAATCATCAATGATTTCCCAATTTAGGAAACAGTAAAGGCCCACAACCTCATTAATAATAGTTTAGATGAGGGAATATACATTTTTCCATAGAAATGCTACCCATGATGTTGAATCCACATATATACATTTTTGAAGTAATAAGTGGTACTGTGAAACAGCTACAATGGCTTACAACAGTTTTACTAGGAAAGGCTGTGAAACCTCCCATTTGGAGCTTTAGGAACACCACTCTAGGGCAGCCATGGCAGTAGAATCAGAGATTTGCTCTTCTTCCCATTGAGTAGTAGGACCAGATCTTCCCCAGCTCAAGGTCATTTGAGGAGCTCCCATAGCCTACAGGCAATGAGAAGTAAGGGCCTGGGGAAGGTCTCTGGCTAAGTAAGCAGAAGTGGGGGAGATGAGGGTATATGCATAAAAGTTAACGCTGCAGGTGATGTTTGCCTCTCTCCTCCCCTTCTGCTTCCTAACTGAAAAATAGACAGCAGAGGTGAAACAGGAAAATAAGATGAATGGCAACTGGAGACTTCAGTGGGGCGCAGGTTAGAGACCCAGGGCAGCGGGAAAGGCTTCATAGATGCCAGGGAAGGTGAACGAGGAAGGTGAGAAACCCACAGGAGGAAGAGAAAAGGAATGTGTGCAACTGGTGGTCTCCAACTAAAGGGCATTTGAAGGTCAGGGAAACCTATGGCACAAACCAAGGCTTCCAACCAGTTCATTCCAGCTCAAACCCCTGCTGAGAATTTGCATTTCTGACAAGTTTCCAGGTGATGCTAATACTGCTGGTTAGGAACCAGTTCTGAGGACCACTCGTGGAGCAGTGGTTCTCAAAATTTATTATACATAAGAATCACCTGGGGATCTTGTTAAACTGTAGATTCTGATTCAGTATATCTGGGGTGGAAATGCAAATTCTCAGCATGGGTTTGAACCGGAACAAATCTGTTCGAAGCCCTGGCACAAACCTCACCATTTGCACTGAGTCTGGGAGCTATCCCCAGGTATCTGTTCTCTTCAGTTTCCTTGCAGCTCGATGTGGCCAATGGGATGTGAGTCTAACTGATGGGTATGACTTCCAGGTTGGACCAACCTACTTTTTACTGGATGTGAAAGTGATGGTGTCCAATCACCTTGGTGATATCCTGGACTGCCAAAGCCTGGACTTTCATGTGGGAGGGAAGTAAACTATCTTACTTAGGCCACTGTTACTTTGGGGTGCTGTGAGAGCAGCCAAACATACAGCCTAACTGAAACCAGCTGGCGTCAAGTTGACACCCACTCATGACGACCTATGCGGGTCCGATTAGAACTGTGCTCCATAGGGTTTTCAATGGCTGAGTTTTCAGAAGTAGACTGCCAGGCTTTTCTTCCAAGGCCCTCCGAGTAGACTCATACAGTCAACCTTTTGGTAGCAGCAGAGCGTGTTTCCCATTTGCAGCACTGAGGGACTACAGCCTAACAACATGTAGCTCAATACCACACTTCCTAAGACTTTAGTAAGAATCAAGTAAGAATATAACTGAAAGAGCTTTCTGAAGTATAAACAATTATCCTAATAGCAAAATACAATGCTTATTATTATATTCTAATAAGTTCTCCTCCTTCCCCTCACCTTTTCCTCTTCTTTCAAACTGGCCAGCCAACTCTCCCAGCCCTACTCACAGGGAAAAAAGAGGATGTGACAGTCAGAACCAAATAGGACATCGGGCATCAATGTCCTGTTCCAGCCCCATAGCTGACAACAGCACAAAACAAACCTAAACCATCTTCAGGGCACAAATATCCTCCCGAGGTTTAAAAATTTGAAATTCAAATTTGTTTTCCTGGGTAAGAACTCTGGCAGGAAAAGCAGAAGGAAATGTGTGTATCTAGTACATTTGGGGCTGCAAGAAGAAAATCTTGTAGAAAAGAAAAAGGTTAAATCCTGGAAGGACAACCTTTTCTCCACAAAACAAAACAAAAACCTACAATACCTTGGAAATACTCGGCTGAATTCTCAAAGTTTCCCAATCTTCAGGCCAGGGGCTCAGGCTGGAATGAGCTCTGGCTAGGCTGCAGCAGGAACAAGTTGGGCATACTTAAAGACAGAAAGGTGGGGCAAGTGGCTGAGGTGCAGTGAAGGTGGCAGAGGGAAGGTGACAGGTGGGGGAATTGGGGGATAGGGGGTGATGAATTAGAAGGATGGGGCCTGGCTAAGGAGTTTGAATTTGAGTACTTTGCTTGGCCCTTCACTATGTGTATTAGTTGAACAGCTGTAGGGAAGTTGCCGACTCCTTCCTTCCTGTCTTCCTTCCTTCTTTCCTCCCTCCCTCCTTCCTTCTTTCACTGTCTTTTGCTTTAAATGTTATTTAAAAATAACATTTCATCACGTTCCAAAAAGAATTTAAAGCAATAAGCTATTTTGTTGATCTGTACCTCAGCTTATCTTTTAACAAAATAAATAAGAATGAGAAATGCCACATTCTTCCATTTTCCAAAGGGCTTTCACTTTCATTTTTCCCATTTGAATGCTATAGCCTTGTGACCTATTCAAGTTGCTGTCCTTACCCCTCTTTCACAGATGGGGAAACACTCTCAGAGAGGTGGAGAGATTTGCCCAAGGCTGGACAGTTAATCATGGCAGAGCAGGAACTGGAACTCAAGTTCCATAAATGCTAAATTAAGGGCTCTCTGCTGTAAACACATTCACTTCCTTTCTCAGGGTCTACTCTGAAAGCCCATACAGTTCTTTGATCCTCTCTGAGCTAAGTGCAGTTCTGTAAGTAACTATTTTTAATTACATCTGACTGAGTGAGTTATGCTGAGATCTGTGTCAATAAACCTTTGGGTTCCAACTGAGTTCTCTGCTGCTGGTCTTTATTCTGGAGATACGATGATTAAAAGGTATTATTCATCTAATGCTTCCCTAGGGCCCTCAAAAGATACTTTCACTTCAATTGCTCCCAATTATGAAGCCACACTTCTTCTCTTTCAGTATTTGTAAACTCAGGTCTAGGGGGCAGAGTGAATATTGCTTTTCCTGGTTCCTCTTTCCCTGTGGCTACACTTCCTCCTCTGAGGCCTCTGCAATGCAGTTCCCCCTCCCTGGTGATGGAATGGGGATAAAACACAAGTGACATAAACAGAACACTTGGCCTTCAGACAAAATAGGAAGAGAAAAGAGGAAGGGAGGTTCTTTTTTTTTTCCTGTACTCATCTCTATTCAGGGTCTGGGAGCAAAGTGCTGCCTGTAGGGGCAATGGGAATGGCGCCATGGTTCCTTCCTGCCAGCTTCCTCAAGGATTCACCTTCAGTTCCTGGCCAAAATTCCCCTTCTTCTGTCCAGCTGCTAAGACCCTGAAGCAAGAACAGCTACTCTATTCACAGGCCCACTGGGCTATGTTCTGGCTGTTCAACCTCTGCGGGGCCTTGACTGGGACCTCAGAACGAGTTGAGTTTGGAGGCAGCACTCTCAAAAGGAAAGGGGCATGCAAGTCTCGTCCACCCATTCTACAACCAATTCCAGCTATTTAACCACCCATCAGTCAATGTGTCATGCTGTCAGGGCTTGTGTGTTGCTATGATGCTGGAAGCTATACCACCAGTATTTTCAAATACCAGCAGGGTCACCCAGGATGGACAGGTTTCAGCAGAGCTTCCAGACTAACACAGACTAGGAAGAAAAGTCTGGCAGTCTAGTTATGAAAATTAGTTACTGAAAATCCTATGGATCACAAGAGAATATTATTTGATATAGTGCTGGAAGATGAGCCCCCTAGGTTGGAAGGCACTCAAAATACACAGTGGTGCCCCAATGAACCTGAACCTACCAATGACTGTGAAGATGGTGCAATAGTTTGTTCTGCTGTACAGGAGTCACCATGAATCAGAGCCGACTTGAGGGCAACTAACAACAAAAAGAAAGCCAGGTTGTTTTCTGATCACAGGTAGAAGGCAATCTAAACAGAAATAACCTCTCGAAGGCAATCTAAACAGAAATAACCTCTCGAAGGCAATCTAAACAGAAATAACCTCTCGGCATTGAGATATGAGATATTTTATAGAAGATGTACTATTGGGAAATAGTACGCCAGAATCTGGATTTCGGAATTCACAGTAGGCATAACTAGGTTTGAAGGGAATGGAGAATGACTCTTTCAAACCAAGACTCCTCCCCACTGGTTCCTTCTTCCTTCAGAAAAGCCAGTCAAGACTGAAACAACGGTATTTTCTTGGTTAGCTGTGACGTCACGCTGATGTCATGGAGGTGACATGGGTCTTAGAAAGCAATTCTCTTACCACCAAATCATGGATGCAGTGGAAAGCCCAAGTTGGAATAAGACTAACCTCCTAGTTTAGATTCTAGCTATTAACTTGTAACTTAACTATTCCCACACTACTTATAAAGGAAATATTTTTTAATTTTTAATGATTAAAGGTGGCATGATTAAATATCAAATTATGGCTCTCTAGTACTTGTTGTTAGGTGCCTACTAGGGAAGAAATATTATTGAATTTAGTAATTAGAACTGTAGTTCTCTTTCTGACGATCCTAACATTTCATTTCGCTATAATTTCAGGACTCATCAGTGAATGATAGTAGCATATGTTAAAACTTGACGATGTTGATTTTTCTACAACTATATTTACATCTCTTGATTCACTGGACAATCCTTCAGTGCAGGACTACGAATCACCTATTGTATAAGTTCTTTCTTGAGAATGCTTGAATATTCAGTTGTGCATTTAGCCATGGCATTCATGTATACATAATTTGGAACCAGTTAGAGGTTTTTTCCTGTGCTGAGCAGAAGTTTACCTGGATGTCATTTCCTCCACTGATCCTGGTCTGTCCCCAAGGTTAATCTGAATAAGTGTAATGCCTCTTTACAGGAGATCTTTTCAGCTATTCAAGGACAGCTGACAGTTGACATGCTCTCCCTGCCTTTCCTTCTTGATAGTAAATATACCCAGTTCTGTTAGCTGTCCTTTCTTTGTCAGAGTTTCTAGACCCATGGTCTTGATTACCTTTGAATGGTCACAATGAAGTTTGTCAGCATACTTTTAAAGCAAGTCTAGAATAATCGATACTCTCCAGATATTGTCTCATCAACAGAGGATAGAGTTCTAGGATCCACTGAAGGTCTATCAATACAGGCTAAGAACGAACAGGCTTTTATGGAAGCTGCATTCTACTGTTGCCGCATGCAGAAATCACAGTTAACTAAAACTCTTGAATCTTTTTCATTATAATTGTTCTAAAGCTATATCTTCCCCACCCTGCCCTTAACCATTTAAGTTACTGAATTTAAATGAAGACTTTTAGCCCTGGTGGCACAATGGTTAAGTGTCTGGCTGCTAATCAAAAAGTCAGAGGTTTAAACCCATCAGCCCCTCCGAGGAAGAAAGATGTGGCAATCTGCTCCCATAAAAGATTACAGCCTTGGAAACCCTATGGGGCAGTTCTACTCTGTCCTACAGGGTCACTATGAGTTGAAACTGACTTGACAGCAAGCAACAACAATAACACAGTTACTGAACTTAGCTCCCCATTGGGTTTGGGCTTATCCTTCCACTCTGTGGTGACCAATTTTGACTCTGTGTTAGGTTGGCCCTTCCAGTTTTGTGTGGTCAGCTGTATATTTGGCCTGACTTCTAAGTCTTCATTCAGAACATTTATTTTTAAACATTTTGACTATGGCAGAACCAAGCACAGAATGCTGTGACCTGCACCAGAGACTCCTCTTTTGTGGACTTTAAATTAATTGGTGCTTCCCAGGTACCAGCTAGGTATTTTTCATGTTTTTCACAAGAGCGTTAGGAGACAGTGTTGAATATCTTACTGAAATAAAAACACTCTCTTACTAGTCTAGTAATTCACCAGTCTGGCAAATCTATAAAAACAGAAATTAGGTGAATACAGTATGATCGTTAGTAAGCCTATGCTTGACTCCTACTGATTATTACTTCTAACTTTTTTATAATTATATGGAAATTCTCATACTATAAAATTCCTCTCTTTTCAGTGAAGATTGGAAAATTGCTAGTCAGCATTTTCTTTTCAATTATCTTCTTATATCAATGTTACATATTAAAATCACTTCCAAGCCTTCTCTTTTCCATATGAAAGAAGATCTACTCTTGACCTTTTTATCCATAAAGGATTCATATTAAAATTTCAAATGATTTTTTTTCTACTCTTTGAACAGTAACTGAGTTCTATATGACTTTATTAAAATGGAGTCCATCATGAACAGTTCTCACTTTAAAACATTTCTGAGCTATTACTGAGCTTAAGGTCAAGGAATGCAACTACACCTTTTTTTTTTCAACCTGTTCCTTAATTCTCTGTCAGAGGCAGAAGCCTGAGCTGTGAGGATGGACTATGCTTCTGTGGTCAGTTCTTATGTTTTCACGAACAGTGATGAGGCCAGTACAATGCTTGATGCAGAACTGGGTAAACTTGGGAAGAATCACTTAACCTCTGCTAGTTGCAGCTTCTCTGCCTGTAAAGTGAGGGAGGAGAACTTCATCTCTCCAGTCTACTTTACCCCAATATCTGACAATGTGTGATGACCTCTCAGGCTTGCTAGTTGTGCTCAACATTGTGTTAAAGTTAATGCATTCACAGAAATTTGCCACTTTGGATAAATATTCCTGCATTCGGACATTAAGGAAATAACATATAAATTACCTATTCAATAATAACATTCATACAATAAATATCCATTGAACATGGATTACAGGCAAGGGCCAGTGGGAGTTACAAATTTCATGCTTGAAATACTTGCATTTTAGTGGAAGCAATAAAACATGAACACAACAGTGATAGAAACCATGGAAACATGAATAATCTATAGTATAGCATGCGTAATTTTAGAATGAACAGTTCAAACTGTAAGACAAGAGCAGAATTTGCCCGTTATTCAGCGGCTGAATTGTTAGGTACGCTTGGCCATTCATTCTGCCATCTTAGAGTATGCACACACGGACACATACTAGGAAGTCAGAAATCAGCTTAACGTTGATTTTAAGGACTCCACTTGCCTGCTTTGTGCTTCAGATTCCTCATCTAAAAAGAGCAGAAGTAATAAAGAGCTACCTACATCATGCCTGGGTGGTGCAAATGTTTAACACACTCAGCCGCCAACCAAAAGGTTAGAGTTTCAAGTCCATCCAGAGGCGCCTCGAAATAAAGGCCTAGCGATCTACTTCCAAAAGATCACACTCTTGAAAACCCTATGGAGCACAGTTCTACTCTGACACACATGGGTCACCATGAGTTGGAGCTGACTTGATGGCAACTGGCACTGACTGGTACGTCATACCTTCCTTGGACACTCCCAGGATTACGCTGGGAAAATACATAATCCATAAGGTCACATTCTTTTCATTGTTTTTGCTAAAAAATAAGATAAAATGAAGAGGTTTCTTTTTCTGCTTGAGTTCAGAAGGCTCCAAGCCCTAACGGAAACCCCACTGCCAACTTGTCTTTTCCCTTACATAGAGTTCCTTCTGCAGGGCTCCAAGAAGAGTCTCTGGGTGAGGAAGTCAACTAGCTCAGCACAGCCCACCGGTTTCTGGCATCACAGGGAGAGAGCAGCCCTTTAAATGTCCGGCAGAGAGGCAACCTACTCTGCTGCCGCTGCCCTTTGAAGACGTATTTGTGAGCCCAGCAGTTCCTGTATTTCCGGGTGGCGTGCGAATTGGTGAGCGCACATCCTGCTGTGTTTACTTTTAAAAAAAAGAAGAAGAAAAAGTCACACAGGTGGAGCCCAGGCATCTGAAAATATGCCACCCTGTCATCACAGCACATGCTTCCTGTCAACTTCTGAGCCTGATCTGTTTCTTCTTCCTATCTCCAAACTGAGGAGAAAAAAAAACCCAGGAAGGGTGATGTCGGGGGAAGAAGGTGAAAGAGAAAAAAGTAACAAATATGTCCGTCATGACTAAATTTACCAAATTCATTGTCAGGATAAGAGTTTATACGTCATTTTTAAGTCAACAGCAATTTGTCTCCCTTATCTAGAGTCACCCGCATTAGCTAAGAGGGAAGCTAACCACTATTTTGTGGTTACATAAGAAAAACAAACATACACCTCCAGGCACTTTAAACAGTCATCAGCGATCAAATAAACTAAACTCCTCACCAAGCGGATCCCCTGTCAAGGTGGCACAGTGGTTAAGAGCTATGGCTGCTAACAAAAAGGTCGGCAGTTTGAATCCACCAGCTGCTCCTTGGAAACCCTATGGGGCAGTTCTAATCTGTCCTACAGGGTTACTATGAGTTGGAATCGAATCGGCAGCTACGGGTTTGGTTTTGGTTTGGAGCTGGCCAGATGCCCTATCAAGGCCCCTGTATGCCCTGTGGAGGTGTGCTCAAGAGAAACACCCTGAGCAGATCTGAATGGCTGGTGCTAGAATGAACACCCATGGATAACAGTAAATGGGAGAAAACTGGGAGTTAGCCATATTCTTTCCATTAATGTCTTGTCCCGTCAATCACTCTTAAAATTATCCTTCCTGGTCGAGTCAACTCTGACTCATGGCAACCCCACGTGTGTCAGAGTAGAACTGTGCTCCACAGGGTTTTCAATGGCTGTGATCTTTCAAAAGTAAATTGCCAGGCCTTTGTTCTGAGGCACCCCTGGGTGGATTCAAACCACCAACCTTTCAGTTAGTAGCTGAGTGCCTTAACCGACTGTGCCACACAGAGACTCTTGGTTGAGATAACAGTGGTAGTGTTTTGCCTGTGCTTTCTGTAGGCAGTTGTCAGGACTGAAAATAACAGTGTGCCAATCAAATCCTCCCCATTATATGGAGGGGAGAAGTGATTTCTCCATATTGCTGAGAGGGTTATATATTTTCAGGTGCTTTGCATTGAGCTTCAAAGCAGATTGCCATTTTCTCCTCAGGTAAGTAAAACCGATTATATTATTTATCTTACTACAGTAAAAATCTAAAACCTAAAACCTCATTAATTCAGTCCAGCTCTCATCCCTGACTAATTTGATATGTGTGTTAAATTTCACACAGAAATGACAGATTAAAATTTACCTTTGGAAAACATTTTTTTTTATTGTACTTTAGATGAAGGTTTACAGAACAAACTAGCTTCTCATTAAACAGTTAGTACACATATTGTTTTATGACATTAGTTAACAACCCCATGACATGTCAACACTCTCCCTTCTGGACCTTGGGTTCCCTATTACCAGCTTTCCTGTCCCCTCTTGCCTTCTAGTCCTTGCCCCTGGGCTGGTATGCCCCTTTAGTCTCGTTTTGTTTTATGGGCCTGTCTAATCTTGGGCTGAGGGGTGAACCTCAGGAGTGACTTCATTACTGAGCTAAAAGGGTGTCTGGGGGCCATACTCTCGGGGTTTTTCCAGTCTCAGGCCAGTAAGTCTGGTCTTTTTTT
>NW_004444003.1:12390674-12421617 GCF_000243295.1 Trichechus manatus latirostris | reverse complement strand
GGTAGCCAGGCACCATCTAGTTGTACTGGACTCAGTCTGGTGGAAGCCGTGGTAGTTGTGGTCCATTAGTCCTTTGGATTAATCTTTCCCTTGTATCTTTAGTTTTCTTCATTCTCCCTTGCTCGCAAAGGGGTGAGACCAGTGGAGTATCTTAGATGTCCGCTCTTAGGCTTTTAAGACCCCAGACGCTACTCACCAAAGTAGAATGTAGAACATTTTCTTTATAAGCTATGTTATGCCAGTTGAGCTAGATGTTCCCCAAGGCCACGGTCCCCACAGACCCCATCCCAGTAATTCTGTCCCTCAGCGAGTTTGGATGTGTCTATGGAGCTTCCATGACCTTGTCTTGTACAAGTTGTGCTGGCTTCCCCAGTATTGTGTACTGTCTTACCCTTTACCAAAGTTACCAGTTATCTAATGTCTATTTAGTGTTTTGGAAAATACATTTTGGTGAAAGTTTTGCTAAGCACTCTAACCCAGACTACTGGAAGTCTTAAGTGGATGTGCTCAAGTGTGCAGACTGAAGATATTCACAGCAGAAGTGTGTGTTAGATATATTAGTAGCTACTATTTATTGACCATCTACTGTATGCTAGATGCTTTATACCCATCTTTTTAAAAATGTCCACAGCAGCTCTTCAGAGTAGAAACTGTTATCCCCATTTTACAAATGAAGAAACTGGGCAAAGAGGTTAAACATCTTTCTCAAGGATTTACAGCTCTAAAAGAAAAGAGGATTCAACATCTGAGGTTCTTTCTACTATGCCAGTTTGCTAGTTTCTATTTTTTAAAGTAAGTGCACTTCAGAACACCTTAGACAAGCTATTTTTTTAAACTATCTAAATTACTTTAAATCATTGTTGTCAGGTCGATTCCACTCACGGCGACTCTGTATATAGCCCAGAGAAGAGCTGTCCCATAGGGTTTCCAAGGCTGTAATCTTTCAGGAAGCAGACTGCCACATCTTTCTCCCACAGAGCAGCTGGTGGGTTCGAACTGCTGACTCCTTTACTTTCCAAAACCAAATCAAATCCACTGCCGCTGAGTTGGTTCTGACTCACAGTGACCCTACAGGACAAAGTCGAACTGCCCCATAGGGTTTCCAAGGCTGTAAATCTTTATAGATGCAGACTGCCACATCCTTCTGTGGTGCCTGGCGGGTTCGAACTGCCAACCCTTCTGTTAGCAGCCGAGTGCTTTAACCACTACGCCACCAAGACTCCTTCACATGTGTAAAAATTAATAAAATAAAAATATGAGCCTCCAATTCCTTGATTCAGAAATTTCACGAATTCACACTTCCTTTCTTACAATTTGTCTGAATTACAAAGAGGTCACAATATCTGTTAATGGTTTTGGGAGACAGGCAAGACAGCAAGAATATCAGAGCCATGGTAACTTCTATTTTCTTCTTATGTGCAGGACTGATCTAAAGACCCTAAGCACTTCTGTCCCTTCCCTCCTGTGACCAGGAGCTCTAGCATTGCTGTCTTTTGTCTCCAAAGCAATTGTTGACTAATTGCTAAGCTCTTCTGTCTTCTGTTGTCATGAACTGTCTAGTGGATTCTGGCTCATAGTGACCCTATATGACAGAGTAGAAGTGCCCCCATAGGGTTTCAGAGGCCCACATCTTTATGGGAAGAGATCTCCAGGTCTTTTCTCCCACAGAGCTGCTGGTGGGTTCCAACTGTTGACCTTTCAGTTAGCAGCCAAGTGTTTAATCATTGCGCTACCAGGGCTCTTATTAGGAAGGCTCTACAGGACCATTATGGATAAGATCCTGAGGAAAAAAAGAAGCGTGTTATATTTGTTTGTATACTATTATGTTTCTCCTTTTCTTCTTTATCTTCAAACAGAATCCCAACTCTATAAGACCTACAAATTATTCTGCTCTCTGGGTTTAATACAGCATAAATAAAACATTCTTTTATTTTCCTGTCAATTTTGGAGTTGGCCTCTTTGTGATATGTAGTATATGATGTTTCTAAAACATTTGGAAGCACATTCTTTAAACAAGGCACATTTATTTTCAGCAAATTGGGAAAGCTATATTATTTTATGCACCCTGTAAAAATTTCACACACAGACTTTTATCAGTATAACTTTTCCTAAGAGACAATAAAATAAGCAGGCTCAATATTATTTTCCACATGTTAATGAGCTTAACTTGTTGCTTTCTCAGTGTAGATGGGCAAAGTTTATTTAATAAAAGGCCTGTTGCTAACTGCTGTTGAGTCATGGCGACCCCATGCACAACTGAACAAAACACATCCTGGTCATGCACCATTCCAATGACCCATACGATCCATGAGGTTTTTTCACTGGCTGATTTTTGGAAGTAGATCACCAGGCTAATAAAGAAAAAACTTGATTTTTTCTCTCCAGGCATCCTGCGACAATGAATTGGGGCGGGGTAATCAATTTATATTAAAGACAAAAATTCTCAAGGCAAACATCTCACGTATTAAATTACCATCTTTTGGGGAACTCCAGAGAGAGGTTTTTTGGAAACCTTGGTGGCGTATTGGTTAAGTGCTATGGTTACTAACTAAAAGATCAGCAGTTCCAGTCTACCACACGCTCCTTGAAAACTCTATGGGTTAGTTCTACTCTGTGATATAGGGTCACTATGAGTCGGAGTTGACTTGACGGCAACGGGTTTTTGTTGTTGTTTACAGAGGTTTGGGAAAAACAATGTTTTGAATCAAAATAGAATGTGAAGTAAATTTTACCTCAGAAATTTTAACAATGGAGAATATCAATCTGAAAAGAAGCTAAACTGTCGCAAAATCACAGTTTCGAGTTTAATTCTGCCACCTGACATCCATCCTTGAATAGTTCGTGATGGGTTTCCCCAAAATCAACATCAGCATCTCAAAGTTCTTCATAATCCAGATTTGCCTCTTTAAAGCCCCAGTCACACTGTCAACTTACGTACTAAATTGCCCATTCTAATAATGCAGCGACGAAGAATACATTTTTTACAGCAAGGAGCAATACTATAATTAACTCCACAGTGATCAACTCTAATCGACTTAGGCCAAAGAACCATAACAAATCAAGATAACTGAAAACTGGGCTTGATTCATTTCAGCCTGCACTCAGTATCTGAATTTATCAGACAACTAACTGCCTGTTGAACCTCCTCTCTTACCTAGGCTATTAGAGATCCTTTCCCACAATGTATTACATCAGCTTTGTTTCTCTGTGGGGCACCTTAAAAATCATGTTTATCTATCTATCCATCCATCCATCTACCAGTTTTACCGAGTGCCCAAAAAAAACAAAACCATTGCCATTGAGTCAATTCTGACTCACGGTGACCCTACAGGACAGAGTAGAACTGCTCCATAGGGTTTCTAAGGAGCCACTGGTGCATTCAAACTGCCGACCTTTTTTGGTTAGCAGCCGAGCTCTTTACTGTGCCACCAGGGCTCCACTGAGTGCCAAGTGTATGCAAAAAGCTCTGTAACAGTCCGGTATAAACAACAATAGTTTGGATGATCAAGTATCTCTGAAAAACTAAGAAACAATACACAGGATTATATGACTAATGGACAATTCAGTTATAAACAAATTAAGTAAAGCAGGTCATCAGATCTTTCTCCCGCAGAGCCGCTGGGTGGATTCGAACTACCAACCTTTGCATTAGCAGCCGTGAGGGCTCCTTCCATCTCCCTCTGAATCCTTTTAAATGCCCAATGCAGCTATGTGCCCTCTGAATTCAGCTGTGTGACCTTAGGCAAGTTACTTCACTTCTCTGGGTCCAATTTCCTCATCTGTAAAATGATAACATTTCACGATTCTATGAATTAAAACACACTATCTTCAAGATTATAGTCTCCTCAGGACACAGAACTCACACACAAAGCCATAAGGACTGGTCAGTATCTAAACCACACAGATTACTGAGGTGACTGCAATTCAGAAAAGAGAGAACTCCACAGCAGTAGCTTCAGGAGAGAAACAGGGCTCAGAGCTAGGAATTGAAGAACAGCTGAAATTTGGTTAGGGGAGATGAAGTTGGGGAAGGTCGACAACATGCAAAAATGTTCCCCTTTTGTTTAGCTTGGCTCAGCAATATTTACCGGGAGGTAGCTAGCTTCGGGTCCCAGGTAAATGCTGTGGCTGTCGACATTTCTATCTGTGGCCCTAAATTTAGAAGGCATTGGTAAGCCTACATCCACTATACACTGCTATAGGAAGAGATACATCTCATCCATTCCCACTGCAGAAATGTGGGCAACTGTTGGTAGGGTTAGTCACAGAAAATGAAAAAGGAGGTTATGTTTGGAAGATGATTGCAATTTGAGACAATTTTTCCAATAAGTTCTTTATTAGAATTTACTTTCTTTGGGAAGAAAAATCATTTCCATTAAAACTAAACGAGCCTAATGTTACAAATGACTCATCTGAATCTCATCTTGAGAAAGAAGGATCTAATTCTGTCACCTATAACTGACATTAAGCAGAGCGGCTATTTGTTTGCATATCTCAGTGGTAAAAACCCTCATCTTTCTAAATGATGAATATGCAAACTATTTTTAGGAACTTCTGTTTCAGACAACACAAACTCATATGAAGAAAGCAATCTTCTGAAACAGACTGCTAAACAGAAAAATATTTGTTGTTAGGTGCCATCAAGTTGGTTCCGACTCATAGTGACTCTGTGCACAATAGAAAGAAACACTGCCTGGTCCTGCACCATCCTCACAATCGCTGGCTATGTTTGAGCCCAGTTGCAGCCACTGTATTAATCCATCTAGTTGAGGGTCTTCCTCTTTTTTGCTGACCCTCTACTTTATCAAGCATGATGTCCTTAACAGACAATAGTGTGCCTATCATTTGGGTGGGGAAAATAGTATCCATTGTTGTGTGTATATATATATATATTATAAACGAGCATCAAAGCAGAATTTACGAGGTTTCAAAGGCTGTGGCTAATCTGAACCACTTTAAGGGTAATGCATTATAGCAATTTTATACCACTATAGTAACGTTTTATAACCGGATACTATATGGTGGATTAAAAGAAATCGGGTATGCTTTAAGAATGGCCTCTTACCTACAGAACATTACGGTAAAAATTATTGCTTTCTCATTATTCCTTTTTCTTATTTTATGAATCATGCCTTAAATGTAACAAATAACATAAACATTTAATTTATTACTGACTTTGCCAACAATCTCAACTTTATTTTTTATCTCATTCCTAGTCTGCTTCCTTTCCCACTTCCTAAACAAGCTGCTCCAAACTTGTTCTCCTTCAAGCTCCAGAAACATGATTCTGCCTTCTCCACCTCAGCAGACGAGCTGATCTATTTTAAGGAGATAGCCCATGCATACGATCCTATCCCTAACCGCATCCCCAGAACTTTTTTTTTCCTTTGTCCCTTGTCAATCTTGTGATTTCACCCCCTCTCCCGCTCCCATTTTCAAACATGCTGTCTCCATCCTCTGAAGAACTTCTGATGCTGTTTCTCCTGCAGATACAGCTCTACTTCCTTTCCTTCGCCAACAAGCTTCCTGAATCATGTTCACTTCTCACCTTCCATCTGCTTCTTTACCCGCTGCCATCTGGCTTCCACCTCTACCCACCACTTTGCTGATCCTGCTCTAAAGGTCACCAATGACTTGCTGATTTCCAGATCCATTGACTTATTCTTGGCCGTCTTCTACATTACATATGATGCTGCTCACTATCCTTGTTCTGTCCTGTTGTCCTTCCATCTTTTTGGTCACTCTTCAATCTATTCTGTTATGCTTTCTTTACCCCTGTTAAATATTAAGAAATATATTTGGCTATGACTTCACTGCCTTCTTTTCTACTCAAACTTTCTGCCCAATCTCATCCATTCTGAATGGCTTCAATGATCCTCTACTTAGTGATAACTTCAAAGAATCATACATTTTTTTGAACTATACAGTCACCTCCTTCAGTCCCATATCTCCAACTACTTAGTTTGGTTGCTATGAGTCAGAATCGACTCGATGGCAATGGATTTGGTTTAGTTTGCACATGACATCGGGAAAGACCAATAGCTAGAAAAGGACATCCTGTTTGGCAAAATAGAGGGTTAGCAAAAACTTGATAAACCCTCAATAAGATGGACTGATGCAACAGCCAGAACAATGGATTCAAATATACCAATGATCATGAAGATGGCGCAGGACTGGGCAATGTTTCCTTCTGTTATATATAAGGTTTCCATGAGTTGGAGCCAACTTGACAGCCACTAGTAACAACATCAACCGGAGTTCTCCAAGTGGTATTCCACAGGCCTCTCAAAGGCAACCAAAACAAATATAAATTTTACCTTTTCCTCAATGCTTATACCTCTGCTCTATCTCCTGTCTTGATCAATGGAATTGCCAACTACTCAGCTGTCCAAGCTCGAAATAGTATAATCAACCATGAGTTCTCCTTTGTCCTCATCCCCTACATCCAACTATTCAACAAGTCCCGTGGATTTTATCTGGTTATTTCACTTGTATCTGATCACTTCTCTTCAGTCCTTAGCTTGAGAACATTGGATATTTTCTCTGGATTATTGTAATAACTCTAATTGGTACTTATCCCCTTATCTTTTCACGCTGCCTATTCCTCCTCCACATTAACCGTAAGAGTTGTCTTTTTAAAAGTCTCTTTCTTTAAAAAAACAAAAAACAAAACATAAAACAGTTTCTCTCTGCCTAAAGTATGAAGTCCAGACTCATGATCTCTCCATTATGGACACACTTCAAAACTTTAAAGGAATTCAACTGTGGCTACAGATATAAGTTAAACAAGGCATTTTCAAAAAATAAAATGTTTTGGTTTCACGAAATCTGTTCTCCTAAGTATGTCTGAATTTGTTTAAAAGAACCTTAAACAAAACAAATCTTCCCTCACACAACTACTAGATGAAAACAGACTTATAAGGCTAATTAAAAAAAAAAAAAAAAAAGCTTACTAAACACATGGAGGTTATATATGCAGAAACCCACAACTGATTTAATTTGCAAAACGACAGCTTTAGCTCAGCTAAAGTAAAGATGACTTAGATAAAAACACAACCAGAACACTAAGATAAAAGATAGGGGATAAATAACTTAAGTTGATGGTTTAGCAAGCAAACATCACGGCGTAATATGAAGATCTGGGAAATGTTTTGTAGCAGGAAGCTGGAGTTCTGACTCTAGAGTGTCCCTGGGAGCACAATGCTTTTAGGGAAATCACTGCTTGCTGAAAAAGTGTCATTTATTGGACTATGTCCATTTTACTTGTGAGGATATGGTCATTTTGATGCAGGTGGAGAAATAAGATTTTTAGGTTGAAAATGAAGTTTTGAACATGATACAGGAGATAACTGGTATTTATTAAGATTGTTTTAGAGCCAGAGTTAAATAGTGGAAGGAGCATCAAGCTGGGGGGTGGGGGGAGTGCGCAGTGAGTTGGTTTTGGGTTAAAAAGGGCTTCCGTCTGGTCTTGACTCTGACACCAACAAGCTGTGTGACTTCCTATATTCTGCCTGACTTCTCTGAGTCTCACTTTCCTTGCCTTTAAAATGAAGTACCTGGATAGAATAACACATTCTAAATGCTAAAATTCCATATTTTACTATTTTTATTTCTACTTTTCAAGATTTGGGGAAATTCTAAGAGACAGTTTTTATCCTTAAGATGTAAGAAAAGGGGACAATGAAAAACTCTATTTAGAAACTAACTAGGGCTATTCTTTCTCATCTCCTATAGGGGCGCCATAAGTTGAAAGAGACCTGACAGCAATGGGATTTTTTTTTTTTTATTATTATTCTTTTTCAAGGAGCCCTGGTGATGCAATGTTTAAGTGCTCGGCTGCTTACCAAAAGGTTGGCAGTTCAAACCCACCCAGTGGCTCCACAGGAGAAAGACTTGGCAGTCTGTTCCTGTAAAGATTAACCTATTGCCACTGAGTCAATTCTGACTCATAGCGACCCTGAAGGACAGGGTAGAACTGCCCCATAGAGTTTCCAAAGCTGTAAATCTTTACAGAAGCAGACTGCCACATCTTTCTCCTGTGGAGCAGCTGGTGGGTTTGAACCGCCCACCTTTTAGTTAGCAGTCAAGCGCTTAACCTTATGGGGCAGTTCTACTCTGTCACACAGGGTCGCTCTCGGTCAAAAATTGACTCAAGGGCACCAAACAATAATTCCTCTTTCAGTGAAACATTTGGAGAGTACCAAGTGCATCATCATGTACAGAGAAGCACGTTCCTTCAGATGTGCCCTATGCAGAAATTAAAAGGAGGAAAGGAAGTGAAAGATTTTCAGCCTGGGCTGCATGAGTAGGAATTAATTAGACAGTTCTTGAGGGTCCTTCTACTCATTTGCCTACTCGCTGAAATTTCAGCAATAGGCAATAAAAATATAAGAGTTTAAAAAATGTGTCTAGATTCTCATTATGAATAAAAATGATAATCAGATTCTTTATACACATGCACTTAGCAACATATATTTACTGACCACCTACTAAGTGCCAGGCATGTGCCAGACAAAAGAATGTTAGCTGCTGAAGAGTTGCTTCTGACTCATGGTGACCTCAAGTGGAATGAAACGCTGCCAGTGATCAGCTGGGGATCTGACTGTTGTGATCCACAGGATTTTCACTGACAGATCTTCAGAAGCAGATTGTCAGGTCTTTCTTCCTAGACTGTCTTTGTTTGGAAACTCCAATGAAACCTGTTCAGCATCACAACAACAGGAAAGTCTCCACTGACAGACACGTGGTGGCTGTGCATCGGGTGCACTGGCCTGAAATTGAACCTGGGTCTCCTGCACGGAAGGCAAGAATTCTACCACTGAACTATCACTGCCCTCTTATTATTGTTGTTGTTAGATGCCATCGAATTGGTTCCAACTCATAGATACCCGAAGTATAACAGAATGAAACACCGCCCGGTCCTGTGCCATCCTCATAATCGCTGTTATGCTTGAGCCCATTGTTGCAGCCACTGTGTCAATCCATCTCATTGAGGGTCTTCCTCTTTTTCACTGACCCTCTACTTTACCAAGCATAATGTCCTTCTCCAGGGACTGTTTCCCCCTGATAATGTGTCCAAAGTAAGCAGGACAGTCTCACCAACCTTGCTTCTAGGGAGCATTCTGGATGTACTTCTTCCAAAACAGATTTGTTCATCTTCTGGCAGTCCACGGTATATTCAATATTCTTTGCCAACATCCTAATTCAGAGGCATCAATTCTTCTTAAGTCTTCCCTATTCATTGTCCGGCTTTTGCAGGGATATGAGGCAATAGAAAACACCATGGCTTGGGTCAGACGAACCTTAGTCCTCAAAGTGACATCTTGGCTTTTTAACACTTCAAAGAGGTCTTTTGCAGTACATTCGTCCAATGCAATATGTCATTTGATTTCTTCACTGCTGCTTCCATGGGTGTTGAGTGTGCATCCAAGTAAAATGAAATCCTTGACAACTTTAATATTTTCTCTGTTTATCATGATGTTGCTTATTGGTCCAGTTGTGAGGAGTTTTGTTTTATGCTGACGTGCAATCCATACTGAAGGCTAGAATACAGTGGTGAAAAAGGAGCCATGTCCCAGATCTCACAGAGGGATGGAGAAGACAAAGACTGTACTTCCTCTAGGGCTCTGGGAAGGACAGAATATGCCTTTTCTTTTTCACCTACATCACCTGATGACTTTACTCTACTTTTCGTTTAACCATGATTTTGTGGCCATAAGTACATGTCAGATATTTTTCTCTCCCTCACTGTCCATAAAAAGAAAATATTTACTGATCCAAGAGCAGGCTAAGTTCCAGAAATTCATTTGTCTTTTTAGTCCTTTGTCATTTTTCCTTCATAGCTCTTAACATTACCTAAAATTATCTTATGTGCTCATTACTTTTTTATTGTTTTTCTCCTTCAAAAGAAAGTAGGCTTCATGAGGGCAGGGACCTCATCCCTCTTTTCTCCCCCGAATTCCCAACACCCAGAACCCTGGCATGTTAAGCATTTGATCAGTAAATACTTGTTGGCTGAATAAACCCCACGCTTCCTTTTCTTCATAAAAATTCTCATTTTCTCTTAGTTACTGATTAAGCTCCTCCAACATATGAAGGAACTCTCAGCAGTATTTGCATTTTTAAGAGGATCTGTATTTCTTCAACTCAAAGCCAAAAAGCCAGTCGCCATAGAGTTGGCTCCGACTCATGGCGACCTCATGTGTGTCAAAGTAGAACTGTGACCCACAGGGATTTCAATGGTTGTTTTTTTTTGTTTTTGTTTTTTGATGTAGATCATCAGGCCTTTCCTCTGGGACACCCATGAGTGGACTCAAACCTCCAAACTTTTGGTTTGCAGCCCAGCATGTTAACCATTTGCACCATCCAGGAACTCCTTCTGAAACTAAATGGTCTTCCAATTGGCAGAATTTCAGGCACTAGGATAAAGTAAAGCAAAACCTTCAGGCAGTGCAATGGAGGGTGTTTTTTGACCAGATGGGGAGCAGCTTTCCAAAGGCAGGCATGCTTACACGCTTGATTTGCTGGGAAGCCTACTCCAAGAAAAAAATTCCTTCAAACTGTTCCTGTTTCCCACAGTTTCTTCCCTTCCCTCTGTAAGTGAATCCACAAATCCTCTAAAAGTGCTGGTGGTAGCAAAGCTACACGAGGGATTCCATCAGGGACAGAATGATAAGGTAAAACTGAAGCCACATGAAGTGTGGCTACTTTGTTTCTGTCCCTGGGACAGTGTTTCACAGATGTTCTGTACCACTGTGGTTATTATGATTTTTCTACTTATTCAGTTTCTAGGCTAATATTCATATTCAATGAATTGCCCAACCTCCGAAAATTGTCTATTTGCTCAAACATGAAGAACCCACTGTATTTCTCATTTTATTCTGGAAACCAACCAAAAACAATAAAGTGCAGGTTTATTGAGATTTTTTAAGTTATTCTTTCAAAGATACTGACAAACGAAAATGTGTTCTTAAACAAGGACATCATTTTGAACTTTTTGGAATCTTGGGCTTCAGAAAGTTGTCAAATAATAATAAAAAATAATAGACAAAAAGGATCAGAAACTTAATGTAAAATGTATTAGCTATTCATAGATGGGAGAATATACTGACTAAAAAGCAAGTGAGTCCCTGGGAGGTGTAAACAGTTAACATGCTCAGCTGCTAACTGAAAGGTTGGAGGTTTGAGTCCACCCAGAGGCACCTCACAAGAAAGGCTTGATGATCTACTTCCAAAAAATCAGCCTCTGAAAACCCTATGCAGCACAGTTCTACTCTAACATACATGGGTCACCACAAGTCAGAGTTGATTTAATAGCAACTGGTTTAAAAAGCAAATTGATATCTCACAGTATAAGAGAACATATAATTTTTATATATCCCAGAACAACTATATAAAGTTGAAGTTCAAACTTCAAGGTTATTACTAAAGTGTTAATCTGGCTGAAGCTCTCATAATTTTAATTAAACAAACTTTCTCCTCAAAAGCTCTTTGCAAGTTATAGCAGTCAGTAAACAGATATTTAATTATGTGTGTGTGTGCATGCATGATAGAATTTGCCATTTTTAATCTGTTTAGTGTTACTCAGTATAGCATTAAAGACATGAGAGAACTAATAAAAGAAAAATAAAGATATAAGGGAAAAGGTCAAGGAGGGAGTAATGAAAGTTTGAGACTTGTGATGAATAAAAGCCCAGAAGAATGCATTAGGATTCTAAGGCAAACTTACATATTTTTCAGGGTTACTCAAAGTATATATTTTATTTACTATATTGTAGGCTTGAAATACAGCTGGTAAAAAGGAAATACATACAGCAATGAATCAAGCATCTGGATATACTACTGCTAAGGAAAGAAGAATGCAGAGCAAGGAAGAAATAGGGATTGAGGTACAAGTTCAAGGCCAAGGAAGAAAGAAGGACCAAAGAAATGAGCTCAGCTTTGCCTAAGAGTCTCTTCATGCAACACCACCCAGACAGTGATGGAACTCAAAGCAAACCACTGTGGCAATCTCCTCTCTCCCTGACAAGTTTACCCTGAAGAGGTGAAAATTCTGGAGAGTTCCATGCAGTTTCTCAGCCTTCTCTAAGGTCTCTCTAAACACCCAGAGGATTTTTCAGATGCCTGAGACAGGGATGAACCCTCCAGGGTCCAGGAGAGAGCACCCTGGGGAGGGAGCCATCAAAGGAGTTTTGGTCTAATCAGAGCTTTTAGCTTGATGAATGAAGCTGAACCCCAGTGAGCATTTTCTCTGCCACTAAAATAAATAATATATGGGGCAGCAAAACACAAGGAAATATGCCAAAAACAGTCGCTGAGATATAAAAAGGGAAAAGTCTCAAAACTCACTTCACTCAGAATTAATACCTATGGCGGGAAATATTTTACAAAACGAATCCTTTATACAATCTATTGCCAAATTCAGGCTTAGTCAAGTTGAGCATTAAGAACATAGCCTGACATCAAACTGCCTGTGTTCAAATTCTACCTCTGCCATTTAGTAGCTTTGTGACCTTGAGCAAGCTCTTTATTTAACCTCAGTTTTCTCATCTGAAGACCAGGAATTATGACAGGACCTACCTCAAAGGTTGGTCTAAGAATTAAATGAGTTAATGGATGTAAACAGATTAGAACAGTACCTAGCATACAGTTAGTTATCATTATTAGTACTAAGTTTATATGAGGAGGCCTGGTGGTACAATGGTCAGGCGCTTGGCTGTTAACTGAAAAGTGGGCGGTTCAAACTTATCAGCCACTCCCAAAAGACCTAGCAATCTGTTCCCGTAAAGATTACAGCCTAGAAAACCTTATGGGGGCAGTTTTACTGTCATACAGGGTGGCTATGAGTCAGAATCGACTTGACAGCACACCATAACAAGTTTATATACTCAGTAGAGTCACAAGAACAATATTTTTTTCTTCCATTATTTAGTAGAAAAAATACTTTCTCACAATGATTACTTCCGATATATCATCAAAAGAAGGCTATGGGTTCTTTCAATGTTGATGTTCCCTGACTGATTCTTGGCTACCACAATGCCCCCTCACCAGTAACACCATTTCCCTTCTACCTCATCAGCTAGAGTCAAGTACACACTATCAGTTTCACTTTCATATTATTCAGTCAACTTGGTCCAGGAGTAAATGTACTCAATCAGGTGAAATAAGTGATAGCTCAGATTTAGGAGTGAGTGTCCACAGTTTCTCCCAGGAACAGCAACTTCTCTCCACTTGGCACGCTTTCTCCTCTCCTCAGTAGAGCAGTCACCTGTGGAGGACTACACAGAGTCCCTGATGGTATGAGGTCCTGTCTTACTTGGATTCTGGTATTCTGCCTTTTGATGCCAGGTCAGGGATGCCCTAATGTGGTGCTCTCCCCTCCCATATCCATGTGGAGGTTGCACCTACATCTAACAGGTCTGATGTTAGGAAACCCTCTTTCTCACTGTTTCTTCTCTTATGAGCATGATGACACACGCCTTGCTCTCTCTAGCATCTACACTGGATTTTCTGTTTTACTTTCTATGCTTGTGTTGTGACTTTTGTTTTTCTAGTGCATTCTAATTCTCCAGGTTTGTAGTTGTGAACCCACCACTTTGGTCCTGTCCTACTACTCTCTCCACCACTCTGACTCTCCTTTTCATCACACCCCACCTTCTTCCTGTTTGAGGTTTCTTTCCTCCAGGCAGTCCGCCACTCTGTCATTTGCCCATACTAAACCGACATTCACTATGTATTTACTGAGCACTTGTTTCTGGGTGGGACTCTGCTAAAGGCAAGGGCTAGGCTGGAGAGACAGACAGAAAACAGATCCTGCCCTCAAGGAGCTCACAGGGTAGTGGAGAGAGAGACATGGAGTACTATTACTGCTAAGATATCTGTGTGCTCAGGATGCCATGGCACGCAGGGGAGGGGCTTTTAAACACAGCCTGGGGGAAGCCTTCAGAGAGGAGGTGATGTCTGAGGGGTTAGCAAAGTGATGATTCGGATGAGAAGAGTGCATTCCAAGTATGTGCCCCCCTATGAAGATGTGATGATGCAAGAGGCATTTGAAGGATTACCAGGAGTTCAAGAACCCAGGGCCCCGGTCCTGAAGTGGGATGTGAGCCTTGAGAGGCAGGTAAGGAACAGACCACAAAGGGTCTGCAAGCCATGCAAAGGGTGGTGCAAACAGTTAAGCACTCAACTGCTAACCTAAAGGCTGGCAGTTAGAACACACCCAGAGGCGCTTCGGAAGAAAGACCTGGCGATCAGCTTCTGAAAGGTCACAGCCATGAAAACCCTGTGGAGCAGTTCTACTCTGTAACACATGGGGCTGCCATGAGTTGGAATCGACTCGATGGCAACTCGTTTGGTTTTGGTTTCGGTGGAGAACTGAAGAGCTTCAAAGCGGTGCATGGTGATCAAGGAAGAACCCTATGTCAGCAGGGTGGAGAGCAGATGAGAAGACTGAGACTGTTAGATGCAGTTTCAGAAAACAAGTGAGGCCATCTTTATAAAATAGCTTAAACATTTGTGCCAGATCATGTTTCCAAGGATGACTGCAACAGCATCTCCCATCCTGCGGGCTGTCCTGCAATGCCCTTCTGCCACGCCTCCTCCCCTTGAATCTTCGCTGGCTTGTGACTTGTTTTGATCAACAGAGTGTGGCAGAAGTGATGCTGGGTAGCTTCCTAGTTTGGGTCTTAGGAGATCTGCACATTTGCTTTTGCGTGCCTGGAACACTCGCGCTTAGGATCCAATCACCATGAAAAGAAGCCCATAGAGAGAGGGAGGGTGTGGGGAGGCCCACATTTCCAGCCATGCCCACTAAGACATTACATATGTGAGTGAAGCCACTTCAGATCTGATTCCAACCTCATGAAAGACCCCAGCTGACGCCAAGAGGTACAGAATCACTAACCAATGACCCGCCCAAATTCCTGATCCTTGGAATCATGAGCAAATAATGGTGATGTTTTAAGCACTAAGTTTCAGGACATTTTGTTACACAGCAATCAATACACAAAGCAATATTTTCTTGATTACTATTGATATATGTCAAATAAATAATAAACTGCAGCCTGGACAATGTCGGGGCAAGAGCATCAGTCCCCTGTCAATATTTGTCAAATCGTACTTTGTCCTTAATTACTTAACAAATCCCATTTTAAGACTATTTCACACTTAACTGATTAGTGCTCAAGCTCTTTAAAAAGAGTTTCTTAGAAAATGTAATACTCTGATTCTATCTTGCAAAAGACTAAGGAAATGCGATGTGTAGCTTAAAATTCCCTGAAATTCAGTTTGAACTCTCCTATCGGTAACGTTAAGACAAACACCCAAACAAACGTATGCTTCACTTTTTGGACCTGAAGAACGTTTAACGATTCTTCATATTTTGCCTTTCTAGCTGTACTGCCAACTGTCTTGAGAAAGAACAAGACCTGAATAAACAGTTTGATTTTCTCTAGATGCTATTTTAAATATTTAGAATATTTTTCCAGGAAAAACAGTAATTTTGCATATTTGAATAAACACATATTCTCTGTCTTCTAAATACTTCTAATCTGTTCTCTGAAGAGAAGGGGCTTGTTCTTCTTCTCTTCATTTCTATTGAAATCATACAATTAAAATATAATGCTATATATTGACATGTCTCTTGAGCAGATCCACCTATGGCAAATTGTTAATAGACGAGTTTTACTTCATTAATTTCTAAAAATTATGTGTTAGTTTCTGCTTAGCAATATTAACAATTTTCCTTTAAAATAAGTTGCATTTATTTTATTTTAATGAGTAACAAAAAGCCTTTTCCTACTGTTTGAGATGCCTTACTCTCCTAAAGCACTTTTAATCACAGATTTCAAGTGCACTATACGTATTAATAAATCCCAGTGTCCAGGGACTAGGAAAGAATCACAGGAGTAAAATTCTTCTTTTTTATTTAAACGGAGGAAGGAAGTTTGAAGTGCCTTGTGCTGTGCCTTTGGCAAATACTTAAACACCCTCTGCTTCCGAACTTGGAATTATGCAAGTTACTTCTCACTGAATTATCTTCATCATTAAAAGACTTTATATAAACTGTCTAGGAGTGGCTCAAGGAGCCCTGGTGGCACGATGGTTAAGCACTCCGCTGCTAACCCAAAGGTCAGCAGTTCGAACTTACCAGCTGCTCCGCGGGAGAAAAGACCTGACAATTTGCTCCGGTAAAGATTTCAGCCTACGAAACCTTATGAGGCAGTCCTACTCCGTCCTGTTGGGTCACTATGAGTCAGAATCAACTCGATGGCACAAAACAGCAACAACAATGGGAGTGGGTCAGTTGTATGTAAGGTAAGGGTAATTCAAATTCCTCTTATGAAAGAGTTTATTTACGGCTACTGTTAATATCATCAGTCTGTCCAGCCTGCATATACTTCAAAATAGATACATGCTAATTTATTTTTCTTTTTGAACAGCATGCAGAAGAATTAAAGATTCCCATTCTTAGAAGAGAGAAGATTCTCTTTGGCAAATATTCATTGTTATCTTGTCTTCCAGAAACAAAGACAACTGACGAAATCAAGTCCTTCTTATTTGGGAACCTGCATTTGGAGAAAACTAGGTCTTTACAACATTCTTAGTGTTACCAACACGTTAAAAGGAAAAATGTTTTGTTGTTTTTGTTGCTATGGTACAAAATTTTAATTTCCAAAGTCAAAGCTAATTGTAGTTGAATGACAAGTGTTTGAGTGGCTGCGCTTGAGCTTACTGTTGACGGGTTGCTCACTCCACGAATAGTACATTCTCTAAGCTACACAGGCTACTCACCAGTGTTTACAGACGAATCACTGATGAACTACAGCCCAGGATCCTTGAGACTTATCTAATACTCTACCATTCCAGTTGCCCAATAGGTATCTTGATCTGACCAGAATGTGCGGATGCCAGAAAACCAAAGAAGAAAAACAAAAACAAACCTGTTGCCGTCTTGTTGATTCCGACCCATAGTGACCCTATAGGACAGAGTAGAATTGCCCCATAGGGTTTCCAAGGAGCAGCCGGTGGATTCAAACGGCTGACCTTTTGGTTAGCTTAAGCACTGTGCCACCAGGGCTACCATGTGGATACCAAAAGAACCTCCCAAAACAGCTACAAAATATTAGGAGCAAGAGGAGTCCAAGAGACTCCCTAATCCAACTCACTCTTTTTATGGCCAATATGGCAAAAGTGAAGTCAGAATCTTGGTCTCCTAACTCCCACTTCTGTGACCTTTCTGTCATTCCACCCTGTTGGATAAGCCTGGAATGTCCATGACAGAACAAGACACAGACAAGGTGAATGATACAAGACTCTATAGCCTCTCTTTAGTCTCTCCTACTAAAGAGGATAATCTAATTTGGATGCTTAACAGCCTTGTGTGCCAACTATCGCATGTCCCCTTTTCCTGGTAAGGAAGTGAGGGCAGTGAGTTGGAAAGACTGGCACCACAGAACATGGGGAAGAGAAGAGATCAGTAAATGCTAAAGCTCAGAGACCTGGCTAAACAGAAGTCAATGCACCAAAGTGTTTCTACGTACTTGGCCTTACAAACCATTCTTCTGTCAGTACCAGTTACCTGTTGCTGTTGAGTTGACTCCAACTCATGATGACCTCGTGTGTGTCACAGTAGAACTGTGCTCCACGGAGTTTTCAATGTCTGTGATCTTTCGGAACTAGACTGCCAGGCCTTTCTGCTGAGGTGCCTCTGGGTAGACTCAAATTTCCAACCTTCCAGTTAGCAGCTAAGTGCGTTAACTCTTTGTACCACTGAGGGTTGATAGGTTCCTAAAACTCACCTTGAGAATATGGGCAAAAACTGGAGAGCTTAGGGCTTTTAATACTAACTATTAGGCCCTGAAAATGTGTTATTTATGCTTAGAAACCTTCGTGTTGGTGAGTAGAAGAAAATAAAATATATTCCCTGGCTATGGGAGGCTTCATGAGCTTCCTCAACCCAAGATAGCTCTGCGCCAAGAGTCAGAGAAAGAAAAATACATAAGACCTGGTCCCTGCCCTTATGCAAGCTTACTCAAGAGACAGTAATTAAAATCAAGCATCATTATTGAGCTCCGGTTATGAGCTGAACAGAAACTGCCAGTCCCCAGAGACATATGGAGGCAAAAGCTGGACAGCAAGCAAATTACAAGCAACACAGAAAAGGTATAACACAAAAGGACACTTGTTTTTTTTTTTAGTTGCTAAATGCATAGTAGAGACAAGTAGTGCTATGTTTGAGAAGAGGTCTTCATGAACAAAAGTAGGAATGCACTTGGCATTTATGAGGCCACCTTATTTTCCTATTTGTGAAAGGAAAACAGAATAGTCTGGATGGAGAAGCAATTAGGGGCTAGAATGTAAGGATGCTAAGTTGTAGAGTATGCTGAGTCTTACAAAGTAAGAAGTGTCACCCTTATCCTACAGGCAAAGATGAGCATAACTACTCTGCTTACCCTTACATGCCTCTTTGCTAACACTTCCCAGGGAAAATGTCACAGGGGAACTCACGGTCAATTTTCCCTGAAACACAATGACATTCACAAAGCAAGATATACCCTGAAAACTGTGTCTCTGATATCCCATATAGGTTAAATGGCCTTTTCTGGTACAAGCTAGAAACCCAGGCACCATTTTAACATTGTTTTAGCTGGGACTTAGTACTTGCTGTTAGGAACCCATGCTGTTGTTGTTGTTAGGTGCCGTTGAGTTGGTTCCCACTCAAAGCAACCCTTTGTACAACAGAAGGAGACGTCGCCTGGTCCTGCGCCATCCTCACAATCATTGCTATACTTGAGCCCATGTTGCACCCGCTGCGTCAGTCTATCTCCTTGAGGGTCTTCCTCTCTTTCACTGACCCTCTACCAAGCATGATGTCCTTCTCCAGGGACTAGTCCCTCCTGATAACATGTCCAAAGTACAGGAGACGAAGCCTCGCCATCCTCACTTCTAAGGAGCATTCTGGCTGTACTTCTTCCAAGACAGGTTTATTCATTCTTCTGGCGGTCCATGGTAAATTCAACATTCTTTGCCAACACCATAATTCAAGGCATCAATCTTCTGGTCTTCCTTATTCACTGTCCAGCTTTCACATGCATAATGAGGTGACTGAAAATACCATGGCTTGGGTCAGATACACCTTAGTCCTCAAAGTGACATTTTTGCTTTTTAACACTTTAACCCATACTAATACCTGTTTTATTTTATTATTGCTGAAATTTATTTTTAACCTTCTTTAAAAGATTATTTTCTACTTTTGGTTCTGTATTTTTCGTTATTCTACCTTTAAGTTAGTCACCTAAATAGTTTCTTACCTTGTTACTTTAAAAAACATTTTAAAAAATGCTTTCACTTAATTTATATTTGACATAATTTAATTTTACTGATTTTTAAATTGTTTTTTACTTTTTTTAAATTTCTTACTCTTAACTGCTTTAACAACTTTTAAAATCATTGTGATTTTGTTATTAAAAATCTTTTAAAGACTTTTTATCATTTAATTAAAACAATTTTTACCTCTTTTACTCTTTAATATTTTCTTTTTATCAAAATAACCCCAGTGGAGAAAAATGTAGAACAAAATTCTGACTCACAAAAAGAAAAAAAAAAAAGACCAGACTTACTGGTCTGACAGAGACTGGAGAAACCTCAATAGTATGGCCCTTGGGCACCCTTTTAGCTCAGTAATGAAGTCATTCCTGAGGTTCACCCTTCAGCCAAAGATTAGACAGGCCCCTAAAACAAAATGAGACTAAATGGACACACCAGCCCAGGGACAAGGACGAGAAGGCAGGAGAGGGCAGGAAAGCTGGTAATGGGGAACCTAAGGTCAAGAAGGGGAGAGTGTTGATGTGTCATGGGGTTGGCAACCAATGTCATAAAACAATATGTATATTAACTGTTTAATGAGAAGCTAGTTTGCTCTGTAGACCTTGATCTAAGGTACGATAAAAATAATAATAGTAAGCCCTGGTGGCACAGTGGTTAAGAGTTTGACTGCTAACCAAAAGGATGGCAGTTCATATCCACCAGCCACTCCTTGGAAACCCTATGGGGCAGTTCTACTCTGTCCTATAGAATGGCTATGAGTTGGAATTGACTTGATGGCAATGGGTTGTTGTTTGTTTGCTGTAGGTATGTTTATTTTTAACGTTTACATTTGCCTAAACTCTTTGTTTTGTAAAATATTTTAAAATACTTTGATTTTTTTAAAACTTTTAGTTCATGATCATTCCCAGCTTTATCATTTTTTGTGCTTTTATTTTACTGGCATTATAAAAGCCATCAAAGTGAGAGGCTATGGGGATGACAGAGGTAGAGACCATCATACCATAAAGCAGGGGAGATGGAGTCTCGCCTGCAGAAAGTGGCCTCCCGGTGTTTTTAACTGTTTCCATCACCTTCAGCTCTGACTCTCTAGTAGAACGTAACTAAATAATTCCAGAGGCCCAGAGGCAAAAATTTCCCAAGGTGATAACGATTCTACTCGTGCAGACATTTAAGTCACTACATTAAGATTCTTTCCTCCTATCACTTAGCCCACAGTCTCTTAGACATCACAGGTCCTAAATTTTATGGTTCATTTCTTTATTCCACTAATACTTATTGAGCATCTACTACGTGACAGACACACTGCTACATGCTAGGGATCCAGCAAAGAATAAGAGAGAATGTGGATTCCGCTCTCACGGAGTTTACCGTCTGCTGGGGAAGTCTAAAAGTAAACAAGTAATAGCAATATATTCTAAGTGACATAGTAGCTAACATCTATTGACTGCAACTACGAGCCACACGCTGTGCTAAACCCTTCATGTGATTATCTCATGTGATTTAAGAATATGTTGTAGGAAAGCAAATGCTGGTTTGGAGGAACAGAAAAAACTATCCAGAAGAAAAGACGCATAAGATCGAGACTGAACGATGTATAGGAAGGGATTCAGAGGTTGGTCAGAATACTCCATGAGGCAAGCAGAAGCATAGGTGCTCTGAGGAAGCCAGAGAGGCTCAGACTGACTAGAATCTGATGTAGAGAGACGAAGGTGGAGAAATCAGGGGAGTGTAGATCAACCAGAGCTTCTAATTCATGTTAAGGAGTCTGGGCTTCATGCTAAGATAATTGGGTAGCCTCTGGAGAATTTAAAGCAGAAGAATGCCATGCTTCGATCTGGGTTCTAGAAGAATCATTCCTTCTATAACAATCTACAGAATGGAGAACAATCTAGAGTAGCACAGACTAATTAGGAGGTTATGGTAGTAATCCAGAAAAGAAATGGTGGTGGCCTATAAATAGGATAGAGACAGTGGGGTGGGAAAGGGTGGGTAGAATAAAGAGATATTAAGGAAGTAGAACTATGTGAACTTCGTTTTGGATGACCTATGGGGGCAAAGGAGAAGGAATGAAAAAACAAAACAAAACCCAGATTTCTGGTTTGTGCAACAGATACAGAAAAGAGTGGGAGGAGAAAATGTGTGGAAAGAGGAAGGGGAAAAATGATATGCTCAGTTTGGGATATGCTCAGTTTGGGACATGCAGTTAGATGCGCTATGAACCGTCTTGGGGAGAGGACCAGAAAGAATCTGGATAGGTAGTGATTAGATGATGGTCAGCAAGGAGATTGTCATTGAAGCCAATGAGGGATGAGGTTGTCCACCATACGAGAACACTGAGGAACATCAGCATTTCGGGGGACAGAAAGGAGAGGAGGAGCTTGCAAAAGATGCTGTAATGAAGGGCCCAGAGAGGGAGGAAGAAAAACTGGAGGGGAGGGATGATGGGAATCAAAGGAAGATGATGCTCCAAGGATGCAGGTGTGCTCAGTAGCATGGACTACTGCAGAGAAGTCAAGTAAGCGGGGATTTGAATTTAGCAACAAGGAGTGGGAGCAGGGCATTTGCAAAGGGGTAGCAGAGGCAAAGCTAGATGTCTGTGGGCATGTGGTATGAGGAAATGGAGGCTGTAAGTGTTGGGAACACTTTAGGAATTTGGTTATGAAGAGGAAAAACTGAAAGCAGTAGCTGGAGGCAGGCATGGAAGGACAGTCTCTTGTCTTCTAAAGAAGAGAGGGACTTGAGCATGTTTAATGCAGGGAGAATGGGGCCAGCAATGAGGGAGAAAAGGAAAATACAGGTGAAAGAGGAGACAAGCAAGAGGATGGATTCCTAAGAACGAGGAAGAAATGGATTGTGCGGCACCAACGGAGACCGAGCATTAGATGGGAGTGAGGCATTTTTCCATTGTAAAAGAAGCGAAGGATGACAGGGTGGATCCAGACAAAGTTATGTGGTTTGTAGGCTTGTGATCATGCGACCAGGGTAGTTTTCATCTGAAAAACGTCCATTTTCTCAGTGAAGCAGGAAGCAAGGCAACCTGCTGGGAGTGAGGGTGGTAGCAGGAGAAGTTCTGAAACAGAAAGCAAAGGAGAGCTGACCAAGGAAACCGACCTTGTGGCTGGGAAAGCCTGGGAGCCTAGCTGAAGTTGGAAAGCATAGATACAAAGTCATTAACTTGCATAGCTGCATTGTTTTCTCCAGTAGAGCTCACCAACAAATGCAGAAAGCAAACAAAAACAAAACAGTTGCCATCGAGTGAATTCTGACTCATGGTGACTCCTTGTGTGTCACAGTAGAACTGGGCTCCATGGGGTTTTCAACACTGTGACCGTCTGGAAGCAGAGCACCAGGCCCTTCTTCTGAGGCACCTCTGGGTGGACTCTAACCTCCACCTTTTGTTTAGCAACCGAGGGCGTTAACCATTTGCTACCCAAATGTCACTTTCCTCTCCATTTCCAGGGACTCCAACCAATGTGTAAAACTCAAAACACCCCATCTGTTGCTTTCAAGTTGATCCTGACTCATAGCAACCCTGTGTGTACAGAGCAGAGCTGCTCCATCAAGTTTTCTTGGCTGTAATCCTTACGGAAGCAGATCACCGGGCCCTTCTTCTGTAAAGCCCCTGCATGGGTTCCAACCAGCACCTTTAGGTTAGCACCTGACTGGAAGCTGCTTGCACCACCCAGGGAAGTTCCTAACCAATGTACAGATGTTAGAAAAGAAGAAGACAGTTGGATTCAGCTATAATCCCAGTGACCCCAGCTTTAGAAAGGACATTGTCTTACATGCCTTCGTCTATGCTTGTCTCAGCACCAAGAAAAAAGCACTGGTAGAAGGGTGGCTATTTTTGATCCCTGTCAGCTTCAGGCTGACAGATTCTGTCTCTATATAATAAATACTATTTCTTCCTAACTTGATCTAGTTCTTTAAGAAGCCAATGGAGTATATATCAAAGTTTATGTTTTTCCTGACAAATGACGAAATAAGACTCTCTCCCTGAGAAAAAAATGTCTTCCCCAAACAACCAACTTATTGACAAATGCTTGGAATACAGCCCACGGAGGCACAGAAAGAATATCAAATTAGGAGTCAAGAGACCATGATTCTGTGTTACTAATCTGTTGTGTGACCCTTGATCAGGTTTCTTAACCTCTCTGAACCCCAGGCATTTCCTTTTTGAGAAGTGAGCAATCCTTCTGTGCACAGAGCTTTGAGAGTAAAAAATGTATCCAAGGCACTTAGCACAGTGCATGCTCAACAAATGTCACTTTATTTTCCATTTCTCTTTCTTCCTTCCAGCCCTAAACTTAAGTGAGTCTGTGACTTAAAAGAGTGGCACAGAAAACCAAAGCCATAAATCTATGGTTTTCAAACTTTTAAGAAATCAATTTTTAACGTGTCTCAAACTACATGATACACAATTTCGTGAAATAATTACCCTTGCTATATGAAACTCATTCTAGTATTTTGTTTTATTCCACTTCATTTTTTAAAACATGCTTGTCACAATTCAATAAATTGATTTCATGACCCACTAATGGATTGTATCTTGCAGCTTGAAAAACAATGTGCAAGAGGCTGGCTTTTGTATAGCTGAAAGAAACATCTAACCCACTGTCATCAAGTCGACCCTGTGGGGCAGTTCTACTCGCATATATGGTCGCTATGAGTTGGAATCGACTCGTCGGCAAAGGGATTTGTTTTTTAACTGAGGCTCAGTAAGGTTAACCTATTCTAGGGTATGCAGCTGGTAACTGGCAGAGTCAGAGTGAAACCCAGGTCTCTATGACTCTAAAGTGATTTCTTTTAACTTTTACATGATGGGTATATGCTGAGGAAAGGGGGTACGAGTGGGGCCAGTGCATGCCAGGTGCACCATGGCCTGCGTCACCACAACACCACCTTATCAGGGCCAAGGCCATAGAGTTTCATATTCCGTTGTTTTAGCAGATCCTTGCCATGCATGACCCAGCGTGACAGGCAGGGCAGGGCAGGGCCTCCCTTCCCTGAGAAGGAAGACTATGCTTTGAGCCAAAGTCTCAACATGAAGCTGGGATTCAAACCTCAGACGTCTGATTTCAAGCCGTCCATTCGTGCTTTAATAAAAAATTTTTAAACTGGTTCAACCCTCATTCACCTTCAAATCCATAAGCTAAGAGGCTTCTGCGGGAAGGTTCATTGGCTAAGTCTGGCATCTCAGAGCACTCAACTTGTGTGAGGATCCAGACAGGCCACACAAAAGCTTTCCAGGGCCTCAGTTTCCTCTTAGCCAAGCTCAGATGCTTCATTTAATGCCAATATACCTTGGTGACACGGAGTGAAAGGGGGTCAGTGAAAAATAGCTACTAGGTATACACTGACATTGAACCGCCAATGCATGTGAAACTTAGATTTCCTGCTCTGAGATTTTCTGTAGTCAGAACTGTTGCATCCTCAGCAAAAATGTGAAAAGGAACTCCCGTTTCACTTATTAGCTGCAAAGAGTGTACAGAATGCCAAGACTCTCAGAAATGCCAGAGATTATTTGAATGGAGTTCATACCCATTGGTAAAGAAAGCCACGTAGAGTTCCTCCTTAGAAAAGGGTCTCATGCCTTAACTTGGTTTAAAAATGGGGTAGCTCCACATATCACTTTGCCCAGGACAATATAGGTTTATACTTGTTATCCCAGCCTAATTATTCATAATGACCCCTTTCACTCTCAAAAGGGCCCCAGTTTGGGCAGTAAGTTAGATGGTCTTCCTGCTCACGAGGCCCTGCCTGCTCTGGCCTAGGTGACCACTTGGCCCAACAGTAACAGCCACACACACTGACCCTGCTATGCAGGAGGCACTGTTTCTCTCAACATCACTACTAATGAAGAGACCATTACTTTCCTCGCTTTACAGACAGGGAAACTGAGCCTCTGAGAAGTTAAATGATTCATTGATTAAGTCATACAGCCAAATAAGTGGAGCGGGGAGGGGGAGAGGAACAGAGACTTCAACTGAAGCCCTCTGATTCCAGAACCTAGAGACTTATCCTTCTCTCCTCCACTTACCTGCTAGGCTCAAACCAGACTGTGTTCCTTTCGCTCCCTAGGATACCATGCTCATGTGCTGCCAGGTCATTTTACAAATACTGTTCCCACCACCTGGAACACCCTCGCCTGGCTCACTGTCATTTACCCTTCTGGTCTCAGCTTAGCTGTCACCTCCTCTGGGGTGTCTTTTCATATCCTCTGAATCTAGGTCCTACCCTAGCACCTTGTATATCCCCTACTATAGTATGTATACACTTATTCCACATATATTTACGGAGGGCTTGCGATGTGCCAGGCCCTGCTGGAGCAGCTAGGGATACAGCTCTGGACAAAATGCCAGCCCTCATGGAGCTTATATTTTAGAAGGGGAAGCAAACGGGAAGTAAACAAATAGACAATATAGTTACACACCATAACATTATAAACTGATACACAGTAACATAAATACATGATGAGATCATTATCACACTTAATTATAATTTCCTGTGTGCTTGCCTGCATCTCCCTTGTGGGTTATACAGTACAGTGTGTGGGCTTGAGGTGCATAAAAAATGCCTGGTGAATTAATGAATAGACATCTCCCTGTCTGTTCTCTCCACTGTCCTGGAGACTTCTCTTGTTCTCATCAGACACAAAAGATGATTAAACCTTCAACTTATCGTCTACCTGCAAAGGGCATCCTCCACACATTTAGAGTTGTTAATACTAATGCCATAGTTGCTTTACTCTCTACAACTATTCATTTGTAAATCATGAGGTCCTTATGGTAGGTAGGGGCAACCACAGTATAGGGACATTCTGTTTATCTTTTAGGAGCCCTCCTGCCTGTGGGTTCCCTAGTCCTTCAAGGGATGCTTCAGTAGTAGTTCTTCCAAAGATTCTGCCATAGAAAATGATACATAAATACAAGGTGAGATAGGAGAAAACAATGAATTCAGGAGTAGCTCCAGCCCATAGACCCCTGACATCAGGCATCAAGTGATCTGGTAAAAAGTTAGTTGGCAGACAGTCCAGCACTGTGGTCAATAGTAAGTGCTTGGTGGTCAGGCAGATCTGGACGAAGTCCTGACTCCACCACTTACCAGCTCTAAGACCTGGGCAAGTGACTTAACCTCCCTGAGTTTTAGCTTCCTCATCTGTAAAACGAGAATAATAACAATAATATATAGTTCACAAAGGCTTTGTGAAGATTAAATGAAGCAGTAATGTTTGTCAAAGGAGCCTTGGCTGTGCAATATTTAAGCGTTCGGCTACTAACGGAAAGGTTGATGGTTCAAACCCACCAGACCCTCCACAGGAGAAAAGACCTGGTGATCTGCTCCCGTAAAGATTACAGCCTAGGAAACCCTATGGGGCAGTTGTACTCTGTCTTATAGGGTCGCTACGAGTTGAAATCAACTCAATGGCACACAACAACAACAGCAACACATTTGTCAAATTAATAAATAAAATTTTGAGTGTAATATCTGGCACCAACACAGAAAAACAAAACCCGATGTCGTCAAGTTGATTCCTACTCATGGTGACCCGTGTTACAGAGAAGTGAGCTCCACAGGGTTTTTCTGGCTGTAATCTTCACAGAAGATCACCAGGCCTTTCTTCCATGGTGTCACTGGGTGGGATCAAACCACCAACCTTTAGGTGAGTGTTGTTGTTGTTAGGTGCCGTCACGTCGGCTCCAACTCATAGTGACCCTATGTACAACAGAACAAAACACTGCCCAGTCCTGTGCCATCCTCACAATCCTTGTTATGCTTGAGCCCATTGCTGCAGCCACTACGTTAATCCATCTCATTGAGGAGCTTCCTCTTTTTCTCTGACCCTCTACTTTACCAAGCATGATCTGTGTCACCTAGGACCTGTGTACCTAGTACGTAAGTTCTACATAATAATGACTAGTAAGACCATGCTTTATTGCTTTTGTTGACTATGATTATTATCATAATCATCATTATTATTACCTTTATTCAAAAGTTAACGTCAATCTATAGCAACCTGTAGAAGGATGTGCTGCCGAAGCGTGGTTTTAAATAGCAGCTAATTTAATCCCAGCAGAAATCCATGATTCCGGGCTCAGGGTGAGCATGACCTATTCTTAATTTCTGAAACCTCTAATTCCCATTTCTACTCAAGAATATGTTTAGATGACAGAGGAATCCGAATTTGACTATGTATAAATGCCTGACATGTTAAAATAATGAAAGGGGTTTCCATCATTGCAAGGAAACACCTTTAATTCACTTTGCTGGCTCAACATCATGCGTTCCTATGAGTTGCTCAGTCATGGTTTCTACCTTAACAACTAGCACAGGTATAGAAAGACAAAGCTAGATGCATTGCTGCTTGAAAATGAGACACTTGAAGTTTTAAAATAATAGAAACTGAAAAAATGAGTTTAATACTATGTATGTCACCATAAGACTACTTTCCTTACTTTTAATTACAGATTTAATCTCGGGCAAAAAATTACATAAATACGGAATCACATGATACATCTGTGTTCTCTGGGATTTTTCATCAAGTAACAATATATCACTTTAAAGGATTTGTGGAAATGATTGGGAAAAAAGAAAACAAAAGATTGAATCCCATACAAAAGAAATAACCTGAAATCAAATATATGCTTGTTAACAAATTGTGACTTTAGAGTATCATATCAGCAATATTTTTCAGGGACAAACAACATAATCGGGGACTATAAAACACTAAATGCATTAAAAACAGGAAGTACTAATTCTAATTCCTATTTTAAAGACAAATGTACTGTAATGAAGCATTATAAGGAGATTGGTCTGTAGAGGGTTACTCCTGAATCCCAGTTACAGACTTGTACCATAAGCCCCACTCTCAAAAGAAAATCCTGGACCCAGTCCACAGGGAATTTTAGATAAAACATCTAATTCATTATACAGAAGAATTTGGTCTTTTCCACAGAAGAGAGAGAATGTAGTATACTGGAATGAAGAACCTTTCTAGAAATGACCAAAGACAAATGGGCTATTCAAGGGGCCCTCCAATACCTGCTGTGAACAAGAAAAATAGCATGTTAGTGCAGAAAGAGGTCTTGGAGATTAGATTAGAAGGACTGAAATGTGAATAATTTAACAACATCCCTGCCATAACTGAAAGAGAAGTGGGACATCAGCAGAAGAATCAAAGTTCCAGAAGTCGTATCATGTACGTGAAACATAGATTCAGTAAGGAAGTTTCTGTTGTAGGGAGGTGAAGCTGGTAAGAAAGGAGACCCAGAAGCATGCCCTAGCGTTAGTTGCTATCCTGAGCCGCCGTAGCTCACGACTGCGGCGGAAGTGAACATGACAAACTGATGGTAACAAGAGTCTTGCCTGGAAACTTAACAGTTGCAAAGTCTCGAAGACAATCGCAGGAGGCTGAAACAAAGGCTGGTGATGCCAAACACAGGTTACTCTTCAGACTGGAGATAAAAGTTTATGAGAGGAAAAAAAAAATCTTAATTTAGATTTAATTGCTAACTTGGAAGAGTTTCGCAGCTGAGGTTTTGAACGTTTTAGAAGCTATTCCTATGCTGTGTCTTTAAATATATGTACATCCAATCAGCAGAAGAAAGGGACTCACAAGAGCATTCTGTGGCAGACACCTGCGTCAAACAATGGCACTGATATCTGAGGGATGCTAAACAGCTGTGCATAAACTTCAAAAGTAATGTGCAACCAAATTAGTTAAATGTCACCCTCCTTCCCCCTAGACACAGCATTTTTAAAAGAGATCAAGCATCCAGAGTAAGTTTGCCATTTTGTAAGAGCTACCCATGATAAGTTAGGAAAAAATGAACATGGTCAGAGTGGGCTGGGGAGGCCCAGGACCTTATGCACAGGGCTCGTCTATCAAAGATCCCAACAGTGATGACCACAGCTTCTAGAGAACAATGCAGGCGAAAGGCAACAACTCCGACAAGCTGCCATACCTCTTGCTTCTTTCGTAGAGCCCCCTGAAAACCCAGCACTTTAGAATTCTCTTTATCAAAAGACAAGGACAAAGAACCAGGAGTAGACAAACTGCAGGGGCAGACGCTCCGGAACTTGTAGGCGATTCACAGAACAATTCAACAGGCTTGGTATGTGTTCAGAAAAGGCACCTGGAACTTGAAGGACCTGGACGCTACACTGACGGTTTATTTTCACCACTGGCAGAGAGTTCAGTGAGTTCTCATTCTTCTCTCCATGTCACCATCCCCCTCCTCGTGAGCTTGCACCATTACTGAATAATCTTTTATTAGCATGACTTTGGGCCAGCATAGTTGCAGGACAACCCAGGGGACAAGGAGGCTCTGTAGCACTCTCCTTGCAGAAATAACCCCAATCTCCCTGCTGAACCAGTGTTCGGGCCTTTCCTTTCAGGCTGAAGGGGCTCTTTCACCATCAGAATCTCAAGGCTTTAGCATAGACAGCCGGTCTGACATTGATAATTATGCTCTCAAAAATCCAAAAAAAGAAAAAATTTAACTATACTTTGTTAACATTTGTCTCCAAACCAAAACCACTGCCGTCAAGTTGATTCCGACTCATAGCTACCCTAAAGGACAGAGCAGAACTGTCCCATAGGGTTTCCAAGGCTGTACAACAGACTGCCACGTCTTTCTCCCATGGAGCCGCTGGTGGGTTCAAGCTGCCGACCTCTCAGTTAGCAGTCGAGCGCTTTACTCACTGCACCAGCAGGGCTCCTTCATTTGGCCCCAGAGGTTGAAAAATAATCTCACCCAAGGTTACAGGACTGAGCACCCAGACTTCTTTTTTTTTTTTAATCTACCAAAGACCTACCTCGCCCTGCCACAGGCCCCTGAAAAGAAACTTGGTTTGTTTAGAGGTGTAAATGTTAGCAGCGGAGGCAATGCAACAGTGAACACCGAGAAAATGGGTTATTCTTCTCGGTGGACAGGTTACCATCTCCATAAAACATCTCTCCATACAAATTTTTTGCCAAGAATATAAACACTTTCCACCTTCCTCCCTCTCCCCTCCATAAGTTCAGGTGAGAGTTAAAAAAGGAAGGAGACATCCCTCCCACCCCCCACACCCGGTAGCCTCCCCGCGGCCAAGTTCAGTAGCATCCTGTGCGATCAGCACGGAAGAAACTACAGGAAAAAAATTACAAAAAAAGTCTTCTTTTCTCAAGCGCTTTTCAATTTCGTTCTTACTCCCGCTTCCCGCAGCCTTCAGCCCTCTTCCTGGAACATCTCAAAGGGAGACTCGGGTTTGCTCTCCTACCTCCCCTCGCCCATCCCCTACCCCGCTGTCCTTGTACCTAGCAGGCCCCCCAGAGGCTCGAAGGGAGCAGCCCCGGGCGCCCGCGCTCGACCCCGCGCGCCTCTCCCCTGCGGTCCGGAGTCGCGGCTTGGGCACCTCTTCCCTCCTCCAAGGCACAGCCTTCCCAAACCCCGGGGCAGGCGACGAGCCGGATGGCGGAGAGACCCTACCTAGTTCGTGGCCGCAGGCGGCTGCGCGTCCTGCCAGCGGGGTCCGATTGCGGCGGCGATGCTGCTCCCCTGCGGCGGCGCCGTAACTAGCGCTGCGTCCGAGCCCGAGCGCGCCGAGTGGGTGCGCCCCGCGCTGCGGCCGC
>NW_004444003.1:12369152-12390574 GCF_000243295.1 Trichechus manatus latirostris | reverse complement strand
TGCACAGCGCTCGCGACCCCTCTGCCGCCGCGCACCTAGATGGCCCAGTGTGCGGCTCTCCGAAACTCCCACCCATAAACCCGTGCGCTCAGCCCTAAGCGGACATCACTGACTCATTGCTTTTCTTCCTATTGTCATCCTTTCGTCCACTCATCACACCTTACTTAGGACTTCTTGCTTCGCTCTAAACGCTAATATTGGCATGCCCCCAAGGAACTTGTACCAGGAGGCTGCAGGAAGCGATGATGGGATAGATGGCGGGATAATGGTGGTGATGCTGAAGGGAGGGTTGAGAAGTGGTGCGTTTTCATGAGCGATATTCTGAGTATAAGGAAAAGGGAGCTCGAGAATACACGCTTTCTGTTTCTAATGAAACTGAGACACTAGAATTATCCTTGCCTGAGAAAGACTAAGGTCATTTGGCAGAAAAAAAGTTACCCGTTTTTACAGTAGATAGGATTTGTGAGCATTTTTCTTTTAAAATTACCTCCAAAAGTTTGGGTGCAATTGTGCCCTCTGGCTAATCTTTTCTAGGTTGTTCCCCACCTTGTGATTTTGATTTTTATGTATCTGCACTGTTGTTTTATATGTAATTTCCAAAGTTACATTGCTTTAAACTTTACAGTCCTGGAAACTTTCAATGTCTCATCATTACAGTGCACTTATTATTTTAGGACTGACTTTTAAGCCTTGTTGGAAATACTAATGCTCATAATAGTGAATGTTTTATTCAGGTTAGAAAATTATGTCTGGTTACCAGTAGTGTTACGGAGATGTTTTCTTTCAATTCTGTCACTGAATGATTAATATGTACTTGGTTAAGCCTTTTGTTCCTATAATATATTAAGACCAGATTAGTTTGGGGAATAAAACAGTAATCCCTCACCCCCTTTGTTTTTTAGAGTTTAAAAACTTATAACAGAGCCAAACCTTGGATTAGCAAATCATAGAAGTATAGAATGTCAGAGCTGAAAATAACCTCAAAGTATAGTTGATCCTAAACTTTCAGATTATTGATGAAGAAACAGAGGCCCAAAGGGGTTTGGTAATGATTAAATTAATATTGGTACCTTGTGGCAGATCTGCAGTGGGACACTACATAGGGTGACTCTTTCCCCTAATCTGTGCGAACTCAGCAAAGCAAACACATACATTCTAAGGATAAAAATATATTCCACTAAAATTATTCCCACCCTTGCCATCCCTACTCATTAATGTCTAATAGCACTGTTGAATTGACCCTGAGAGCCCAGGCCAGGATCATACACCATAGAGGCTGCCACCTTGTGGAAGATTCTAGCCAGGAGGTGAAGGTGGACCATAGCCCAGACGTGCTGACTCACCATCATATCAGAGCCTGGCACATAGTAGGTGCTCATTAGGTATTTGCTGTTGAAAATTGGCTGGAAAATGTGTCTATGGCTAGGAGCAACATGGCAGGGCCGGAACAATGATCCCCACTGTAAGCCCAGCTTCTCTCTTCAGACGGCAAAACAGAAACCTCCCTGGTTGAAAATGCCTTCTTTCTGGCTCTTTTCACCAGGTTTAAACAAAGCCTACTGCATTGAGAGGAAGAAATGGCAAACTCACAATGGCTGGCAGTGCCCGCTCATGCCCCATTTCTGGGTTTCCGTTAAATATTTAAGAAGGAGGATAAGTATATATAAAGGTTCAGGGGAAATTTGTATGTCCTTTTAATTTAATAAATAGTGGTTTTTAAAAACGTGTCAAATAATGATGATGATAATGATGGTGATGAGTACATGTATACCAGGCGTGGTGATGGGCACTTTTGATGCACCATTTCATTTACTCCTCATCTTATGTGGTAAGTATTACTATTATCATCTTTGTTTTACAGATGGAATAATGAGGCTTAGAAAGATGAAATAACATGTCCAAGATGCCACAATTAATGAAGACCAGAACCAGGATTCAAACTCAGTTCGGTCTAGCTTTTGAAGTAGTCCTCTCAAACACTGTTGGATAATGCCTCCATTCATACAACCATGCTTTCAGTTTTCTGCTTTTTTCTTGTTCACTCTTTTGGACAATTGATCTCTGAAGACCCATGCAGCTTCAATATTCTGTAATCCTATATAGTCCTACTGTTAGAAAATCATTAATCTGAAGCCTTAATCTTTTTATACAGTATTTATTTTATGTCAAAAAAAATCATTTTGGAGTCTTAAAATCTCCTCTAAAAGAAAAAAATCTAAATTTGTTCTTGATACATGTTAGGTTAAGTTAAACATACCCCTAATCCTTTTGACCCCAATGTCCCGTATGGATACCTCTATGGCCAGCTTTCCTTCCCCAGGCTACAAAGTATTTCTGTTTTATATCAGACAGTGTTGTTTCATAAACACTGCTGCTCAGAAGTTCTCCACACCTTTGTTTCCTGGAAGAGGAAATGGCATTTCCTGGAGGGGACTACATGTGGGTGGTGAGGTTCCACTCATTACGTTAAACACACCCCGAACTTTCAGTTGTGTACTTCTTTTCCTCCTTCAGCTTCTGCCCTAAAGTTTCCTGGAATAGTGCCGTGTTCACAGACTGTGGGGCAGCTGCTTCATTTCACTTCAGCTGGGATAAAGTGATTCCTGCTTTGGATCCAGTGGCCTTGCCTAGGAGCTAAGGAATGAGCGACTCTCATGAATCTTGTCCCTGGAGCTATCTCAACTCATCTTCCTTACACATGGAAATTGGAAAAGGAAGCCTGAGACATCACTTTGCTTTTATTTCGGACCTTCGGAGATTATGCTTTAGCTCCCAAGAAGACCACTTTTTTCGCCCTTCTGTGAGACCTTCCGTAAGGGATTCAGGCTAGAAATTTAGAAAGAAGATGTTCTTATTTTGAGCCTCAAATTGGTGAAGGGTGGTCGCTAGGGAAATAGGCTATGGCAAACACAGACAATTTGAGTACAGTGTTATTTAACAAGGACATTTCTGTCTCTGCAAAAATCATCACTCAGAGGAAAATGAGTTTGGACTATGCCATGAGGAATTTGGTACCCAGCTGTCCAAGTTTCCAAATGCCTGGCAGAAACTGCTTTTAACATGAACCTTCAAAAGAATCAACATGGAATTAGAGGACAGTGATCGACCCTAACCAAAATACTTGACTAACATGTGAAGTCCAGAGTAAATTTATTCAGAACATGTCAAAATTATTCTAGGAGCTGTGGGTCAAAAAGAAGCACAAACAAAAACAGGTATTTTATACTCACAGCTTGGGCAAGAGAAAGGGAGATATTGTTTTTATCTTTTCAATCTGACTTTAGTTTCAAGTGGGAAAGAGGGTAATTAGAAACGAAAAATTGTTAGTATCAGAAGAAGAGTTCTAAGCCCTGAAGCAAAAACCAGTCCTCCACTTGGACAGTAACCAAACTTTGATTACTGGTTAATACTAAGATGGATGGCAATTCTTCCAAAGAATGAGGGGGAATGGTGAAAGCTGAATGCAAACCCTACCCTGAGGTGTAAAAAAAAAAAAGAGTTGCAAATGTTCATAGTATGATCTTTTAAAAGGTTTTGGTATTTGAAATATTTGTTGTACATGCTTAGCAATGTTAATTTAAAAATCTTAGGCCAGATATAGGAGGTAAATACTATCTCTTCATTTAAGAAAGATGTCCAAAGAGATGATGAATGAAACTAATAGTAGCTAATATTTATTGTGCATGTACTACATGTATCAGGCATGGAAGGAGCCCTGGCGGTGCAGTGGTTAAGCAGCGCTTGCCTGCTTACTGAAGGTCTGCGGTTCCAACCCACCAGCTGCTCCGCTGGAGAAAGATGTGACAGTCTGTTTCCATAAAGATTTACAGCCGTGGAAACCCTGGGGGGTAGGTCTACTCGATCCTATAGGGTCACTATGAGTCAGAATAGACTCGACAGCAATGGGTCTGTTTTCTGTTTATTTTAAGCAGGCATGGTAGTAAACATTTTATTATTTCATTTGATTCTTACAATAAATCCCTTCAGATGGGTAATATTCACTCACTTCATTTACACATGAGATGACTGACTGAATCTTAAAGAGGTTAAACAAATGACTCGACAAGCTCACTCAGCAAATGAGTAGTGGCCCAGGGCTTGAAGCTCAGTCTGATTGATGTTTAAACCCATGGTTTTTACCATGGTATACAACAGAAACAAGACTCGAGCTATAATTTCAGCTTGAAATAGTGAAATAATGATGTGTGTTTATGGATGTCCTGATTAATAAGGTATTCTGATAACAAAAGAGTTAACTCCTGTATAAATGGCCAATTTGTAAATTATAAGGTATCAAAATGCTCACTTAATCTTAAACCATGTAAAATGGAATAGAATTTAATCCTTAATGATGCACATTTAGAGTACTATAATCCCTGCAGATCATTTTTTCCTGAGCATTGATTATCATTACATTTTAAAAGAATGAAATTGAGTGAAAACGTTAAAAATTAAAAAAAAAAAAAGTAGAAGGAGTTCTCAAAACACAATATTACTGTCTTATTTTAGTTGTGGCTTCTGAAATCCTATAGATGCTGATTTTTTTGTCTTTACTGCAAATAAAGAGACTGTACTTGATACACAAGTATCTGAATCAGACAATGAATGATTACATGTTCAATGTTTTTAACATGGATACTAGTTACACGATAAACGTCTGCTGTGTTTCCAAGTTCTCAGGGTAAAAGGTGAGGGGCCCGTATTTACAGGGGTCCACAGAAATAAAAACAAACAAACAAAAAAAAAAAACTCATTGCTGTCAAGTCTATTCTGACTCATGGTGACCCTATGTGTTACAGAGCAGAACTGTTCCATAGGGTTTTCTTGGCTATGATCTTTACAAACACAGACCACCAGGCCTTTCCTCCAAGGCACTGCAGGGCAGGTTCAAATTGCCAGCCTTTAGGTTAGCAGCCAATTGTAAACTGCTTTCTTAAACTTAGGGAGTTCAGAGATACCAGCACAATGAGTATTGCTTAAATGGATATAAAATTTTATCTGAAACTAAAGGGATATTGATCAGTTAGTACTCTACAGAGATTATTTTTTAGTGATTCTCTTCCACCAAGGGAAAAACAATAGCAACATCTGAAATAGCCCCCAAACCATACATTTTGATGAGGAAACCTTCCCCAAAGGATTAATAAATCAGAGAATTAACCTGTGAATCCAGGAGGAAGAAATCAAGATGATACCTTCTACCATATGTATAAGTTTGGTTACTGCAAGTCTACGATTAGACATAGTGGGATTGTCCTAGAATCTGAACTTATGTCAATGAAGGCACATTACTTTAGAGTAAATCATTTTACCTCTCAATTTCTTTTTCTGAAAATGTAAATACTTACATCTGTCCCCTCATCATTCAGTTATCCTTTAATCCATACCCTTCAATCCCACATATCCTGTGTAGTTTTACGCTACCATTAACACAAAAAAATAATTGGGGAGGGGAAATAATCCTTCATTTTACCAAAAAATATGTTGGAGTAGATTGCATTTATTATCAAATTTCTTGCAGCTGCATAATTCTGAGGATAAATGTCAATTTTTAAAAAAATTCTAATGGTCAGTGATAGGGAATGTACTGCAATTTGCCGTTGATGTGCTCATTGCTAATTTAATATATTCAAATGCCCTCAGAGAAGTCACACATTGGTGGTGCCAGGGGAAACACTGAAAATCATTCCTCTTCTACTCCCAGTTTTCCCGACTACACCATAGCTTCAATTATTCACTTTAAAGTACAGATTTTGTATAAGAAAAATACAAGGAATTTCTCAGTGGTAGAACAGTGGCCTAGTGAGGTTAAGTTGACCATAATATTTGGCTGTCGTGTGGGTCACTTAAGTATACTCTGTTTCATGGCCACATTTACCCCAACCCAAGGGCTTATCTACCAAATGTTTGCTCTGGGCCCCAAACCACAACCTTCGAGACTGGTTAGTTCATTTAAACTTATATTGGCTTACATGTTTTTGAGCAGATCCGATCTGATATTTTCTTTCTTCTCCTTCCCCCCACCCCCTTGTCTGCCGCTAAGCAGGATCAGAAAACAAAAAGGGTAGGGCTCTGTATCTGGAACTCAGCAAGTAGAAAATGATGTCCTTTGAATTGACAACTGCTCCGTAAAGTATTGCCTATAAAACGTTATAAAGCATTACATACCATAGTATTTTATATATATGATCTCAACCATCATAATAATCTTATAATATGGGTGTTATTATTCACATGCTATAGATGAGAACATTGAGGCTCATGGAGGATGAATAACTGGTCCAAGATCACATAAGCAAGTGAGTGGTAGAACCAGGATCAGAACCCAGGTAGATCTCAGTCAGAGTCTATGCCGCCAATTACGAGGCTGAAAATAGAGGGTACATTCTGTATACAGATTTTGAAATAAAATCTTTGTTTTTTAAAATAGAAGTTATACATTCACATGCATGTGAACACACACACACACACACACAATTAGAAATTAGAAGTAAAAAGAAAAAAATTACCCAGAGTTCACATTTTGGTATATTTCCTTACATTCTTTTTTTTAATGCAAAATTGTTGGAATTATTTTAAAAATAACTTTTACTGGTTTGCCTGATTATAGAGTAAGGAACACTTATAGGAAATTTGAAAAATAAAAAAATATATAGGTAAAAGAAATTTTAAATCACTCATTGTCTTAAAATATAAAGATAGCTGCCATTTGATGTCTTATCCTAGTCCTGGCTGAGATCACACATCCTGAGACTGAAGCCAAAATTTTCTGCAGTATACAATTTGTAATCTATATTCCACAACATCACTTGTTTATAGTTGGCTTGATTTTGACTTGATTGTTGATGTTTCATTTTTCAAGGAGTTGCAAATTTGATTTTAGACAAATGACTGTGGTGTTCTAGTTTCTCAGAATAGGACTAGCTACTTTGCTTTTTACTGGAGGCCCCAAATGACTCTCACCAAAAAAATACCTCAAAGAAAGAATATGAGACTGTTTAGATCTGCCCTTAAAACTCCACAGAATAACTTAAATATTTTTTTCTTCAAATGCCACTTGTTTAAAGCAGTTTCTACTTCACTGTGAAAGAAAACCACCAACTCCCTGTTCACTAGTTGGATGGTGTGCTTTTAACTAGAAGAAACTGCTTCTGGTAAGACTAAAGCAATTGATACTGACCCGCCGGATTCGGTAATTAAATTTGGGTGTTACATAAATTTGGGAAGGCAGCAGGAATGTGGATTAAATTTTAATCACACTAAGAAAGTTTCTGTCTAAGCAAAAGACAAGTTAAGTTGTTCCCTGAGAACCTTGACACCATGTGACCTGACCTGCCAAGGGAACGTGAAAAGACTTAAAAACTTAAGAACATAAAAAGATTTCTGGGTAAAACCCAGCAAGGTGCAGCACATTCTAGCTACTACAACTTTGTTACCAAAGCTTCCATTTTCTCTCACAACAGAGGAAGAACCCGAGCATAAGAAACCAAACAATAAATGAATTTAAAATCTTTAAACACAGATCCTTGAGGTTATGGTCTTTCGAATGTTCCAGAGTATGTCACTAAAAATACATAAATAAATAAAATTTAAAGTATTCTGCAGGTATTTGTTTTCCCAAACCTCTTTGCATTTACTTACCTTTTGCAGATTAACATTTTCTCTTTTCTGTGCGCTTTCATTTAGGTAGAATGAATACCTCATCCATGGTTATTTCTCACTTTAAATTCTTCCTTTTTTTCTTAGCTATGAAAGAAAATTCCAAAAATTCCATGATCTCCTTTGTAATGCCGTGGGCATAATGAGTTCATTATGTACACTATGGGGAGGATGTGGAGAAACTGGAATTCTCATGCAAATTAGTACACTTTGGGGAAGTTGTCTGGCAGCATCTACTAAAGCTGAACTTAGGTTTGCCCCGTGACCCAGGAATTCCACTCACGAGTACATAGGTGTGCTAAAAACATGTACAATAGACTCATAGCAGTAGTTTTCATAATCATCTCAATCTGGAAACAACCGAAACGTCCATCACCTGTAGAACAGAAAACTAAATTATGTTTTTTAATTACTGGAACACAATACAGGCTGTGTTTCGTTCTGTTGTACAGAGGGTCGCTATGAGTCAGAACCGTCTCAACGGCACCTGACAACCACAACAATAGCAGCAATGGAACTTAAACTACTACTACATGTCACAGCGTGAATAAGTCTCAGAAACATAATGTTGGGGGAAAGAAGCCAGGCATAAAGGATTCTTACTGTATGATTTCATTTATATGAAGTTCAAAACCAGGTCAAATTAATTTGTAGTATTAAAGGGCAGGATAGTAGTTATGACTTTGGGGAAGAGGGTGGGTATAGTCTCTGAGAAGGGGCATAAGGATAGCTTATGTTGCACTGGTGATATTCTACTACTTGAAGTGGGTGGTGGTTACATAGGTATGACCACTTTGTAAAAATTCATCTAGCTGTACATTTGTGATTTGTGTACTTTTCTGTATGTGCCAACTTCAAAAAAAAGTGTTATTTAAAAATGGCATATGATATTATCGTATTTATAAAAAAACCTTTCTGAGTCACCAGAAATAAACAGGGTTAGTGTCCCATGTAATGGACTGTCCATGGAGAGTTCCTGTGAGTGGAGATTATGTGGCAAAAATGTTTGATTTTCTCTCTCTCTGTCTCTCTCTCTCTCTCTGCTATTCAGTATGCCAAGATAAACTTAACAACAATATGACCTCCAACAAATAATACTTCCTGAATCCCTTTTTTCTTGTTTGTTGAGTGAAGGAGTTAGATATGATGATGTCTCAAGACTCTTCTGATCTTCTGCCATGATTCTAGGCTCCTTCTCCTACATGAAGGGGCACTGGTGGCACTTGGCTGCTAACAAAAAGGTTGGCGGTTTGAACCCACCCTGTGACTCTGAGGGATAAAGACCTAGTGATCTGCTTCCATAAGGATTACTGCCCAGAAAACCGCATGGGGCTGTTTTACTCTGTCACATGGGGTCACTATGAGTTGGAATCAAGTTGATGGCACCCAACAGCAACAAAAATCTCCACCATGAGGCTTCTCTTGACCTCTTGTTTTCATAGTAATCCTTTTTTTTTTTTTTTTTTTAGCTCTTGAAATCATAGGACACACTCTGTGCTTTGAATGGTGGCCTACTGACATCCCTAACCCACCCCCAGCCTCAGCACTGTGCTTGGATTATAGTTCTCTGTGTGCTTCCCAGGGTTTCCTAGCACAACGCCTTGTCCAGAACAAACAATAATAAAAAAAAAAAAAAAAATTGCCATACAAAGACAAAAGTCTAGTAAAGAAAAGTTTGAATTCCACATTATAGTCAGTGGGTAAAAGGCTCAGCAATGTGAAAAATAAAATTTATTCTAACTTGGTCAAAACACAGTTAATACCAATGGAATCCAATAAAAAATGCAAGAAGTACAAATGGGAGTAGTTATGACCCCTTCATTTATCTAAATGACTGGAAGAAGAACGGCCAGAATGCTCCTTCGAAGCGAGCATGGTGAGATATTGTCTCCCGTACTTTGGACATGTTATTAGGAGGGACCAGTTCCTAGCGAAAGACATCATGCTTGGTAAAGTAGAGGGTCAATGAAAAACAGGGAGATCCTCAACGAGATGGATTGACACAGTGGCTGCAACAATGGGCTCAAACATAGCAACAGTTGTGAGGATGGCACAGGACAGGGCAGTGTGTTGTTCTGTTGTACACAGGGTTGCTGTGAGTTGGAACCGACTTGATGGCACAAAAACAACAGCAACATGACCTACTTGCCATTGTTAATTGGAGGTAGCATGTCTATGAGATTAAAGTATTAGGAAGTTACTGTCTTTTTGTATATTATGTATATATAATTATATATTTTTATATTTACATTATTTATATTTAATTATATATGTTTATTTTTACATATATATAAAGGCCAAAAAAGAGTCATCTGGAAAATTTTAACTTGAGATAGTTAACGGTAAGGTTTTAATGATAGAAGTCATAGGGATGGATAAAAAATATTTGAAAGGAAAGCTGGATGATAAGAATTTGTCAGCTTGTCTTCTGTATTGTTCAATTGTACTCTTTTACTTAAGGAGTTGAAAATGTTTATTTAAAAAGGCATGTTTGTTTAAAAACCATAGCAGGATAAACTTCTTTTAGCTTGACGTAAATATCCTTTTGAAAACACTCACTTTGCTTTAGTTTAAATTTTTATTTGCTCACCAAGAACCATTCTGATCTGTGACTTAGTCCCCTGAGTGAATGGAACATCGCTGGCTATCTTGTGAGGTAGAACCTCTGTTATGGAGAACAGACTAGCCTCTTGCATGATTCTTCGTTACGCATTGATTGTTGTCATTTTGTGCCGTCGAGTGGATTCTGACTCATAGTGACTCTGTAGGACAGAGTAAACTGCCCCATAGGGCTTTCTAGGCTGTAATCTTTAAGGGAGCAGATTGCCAGGTCTTTCTCCCCCAAAGCCTCTGGAGAATTTGAACCACCAACCTTCTGGTTAGCAGCCGAGCGCTTAACCATTTATGCCACCGGGCTCCTTACATACTGATTACACAGACGAAATTGAGTTTCTAAAACTGCTAAAGCCAGGATCAGGTGTTGGAACAAGAATCTTTCCAGGAGAAGCCACCCCGAGGGTCTCATCCCCCAAAAGCAAGCTGTACTGAGAAGAGAGGGACTTCACATAAGACAGTGAGCTGGACAGAAGGAAAGTTCCTGTGGGCCGGGTTAGAACAGGCTTCAGACTCCAGGATGATCTCTTTACCCCTCTGCACATTCAGTTTTAACCACTTCCACATACTGTGGGTGTCAAGATACATTTTATTACAGTGGGTCAGCTGCCCATTTATTTTATGGCCCTAATGGAGCCCTGGTGGTACAGTGGTTAAGAATTCAGCTGTTAACCAAAAGGTCAGCAGTTCAAATCCACTAGCTGCTCTTGGAAACCCTATGGGGCAGTTCTACTCTGTCCTATAGGGTCACTATGAGTCAGAATCAACTTGATGGCAATGGGTTGGTTTTTTGGTCTATGGCACATTCCTGGTATTGTTAAGGAAGTCAGAGAAATGAAGGGAATTTTTAAACTATACTTTTAGAAATGTGTAGATATTAATTTATTTTTTTTTTTTATGTCTCTCGTCCTTAAAGAAATACCATTGTCTTCTTCCTTACCTTTAACAGTGGCTGAATCCTTGTTATACATGTTTCTCTATGACATTTTAAAGTACCTGCTCACATAGTAGGCACTCAATATGTTTTATAACACTTGTCGACTTCCATTTATCCACCTTATGGTTAAGAATTAATTTAAATAAAACACAGGTAGTCCCCGACTTAGGACAGGGTTCTCTTCTGACAACTCCGTCGTAAGTCAGTTCTGATGTTAAGTCGAACACCTCTTTTTTTTTTCCCGTTATTATTGCCTCTTATTATCAGTACCTTTATAAATTTGATCTTTGAACATCTGTGAGTGAACATCTGGGCATGATAACACCAACAAATTATGCACTGCAACGTTGTATGTAGTACATGTTACTAATGATACGATGCACCAAAAAAAACAAAAAAAATCCAGAAGGTTGTGAAGTGTGGATTCATAGTAACTCGAATACGTTGTAAGTTGGGGACTACCTGTATGTGGAAGTTCCTAAGTAAGAAATCAGTATCATACATGCTTTTCTAATATTACCAGCTACATTAAGAATAGAGGGCAGTGGTGGTTCAAGGGTAGAATTCTTGCCTTCCATGTGGGACACCTGGGTTCGATTCCCCGCCAGTGCACCTCATGCGCACCCACCACTCGTCTGTCAGTGGAGGCTTTTGTGTTGCTATGATGCCAAACAGGTGTCAGAAGAGCTTTCAGACTAAGACAGACTAGGAAAAAGGCCTGGTAATCTATTTCCAAAAATCAGCCAGTGAAAACCCTGTGAATCACAGCAATCTAATTCCATTGTGCAGGTGGTCTCCATGAGTCAAGGGCTGACTGATGGCAGCTAACAACAACGACATATTAAAAAATGAGTTACTGTCGCGTAGTGGAAAGATTATGGACTTCAGAGTCATAAAACTCCAAATCCATGACTAGACTGATGTCTGGGTTTCCACTAAAGTGCTGTGTGGACTTAGGAGAGTCCCATTATCGCTCTGGGCCTCAGTTTCCTCAGATGTGGTGGACCAGATAATGTTCCTTTCAGTTTTAAAAACCCATACAGCACAAAATAATCTAACTCTGACAAACACTTGTACTTTTTTGCTCTAGATAATTAAGCATGATTTGTAGTCAGCTGAGACTGACTGATTAAATATTCCGTTTTCATCTTACTAGAATTTATTGCAGTAGAAGAAGCGATAAGATATTTTCATTTCCAGTGACAGGTACCTAGTATTTTAAAGTCTTCCATTTCATTATTCATCTTAATGTTTTCACTAAAACACATGTGGTTTTCAAACACAGGAAAGAAAACATGGTAACCTGTGGTTATAATTTCCACTAGAAAATAGAAAAAGTGTAGCTCATAACGAGTGTTTATGGGTAGTTCCTTTCTGCTTTAAACATAAAAACTCCTGTTATAAGAGTTTTCTCTTGAGAAGAGCATGGTTAACTACTACAATTTTCAAAAGTTGTTGGAAAATAGGGCCTGGCTGCATCTGATGTTGCAGCTAGAATAGAGTTATGGCTTGAGTAAGTGTGAAAGCTTCGGAACCGGGGACATTTTCAATCCTCCACTATGTTTCCAATCAGCTGCTCTTTTCTCAAAGAGGCCTTGGTGTTGCAGTGGTTAAGCGCTCAGCTGCTAACCAGAAGGTTGGCGGTTCAACCCACAAGTTGCTCCTTGAGAGAAAGATTTGGCAATCTGCTTCTGTAAAGATTGCAGCCTTGGAAACTTTATGGGGCAGTTCTACTCTGACCTACAGGGTTGCTATGAGTCGGAATTGACTCAATGGCAATGGATTTACTCTTTTCTCCTTTTATCAGATTCTGGGAAATCTAGGAGAAAATGTCTCTCCAGATGAGGCTTCCCATTTCCCAAGTAGCTCTAAATATCCCTTGTCACAGCCCATCTTGAAGCAAATTGTCCTGTTCAAAATAGCTCTTCCTCAGTAGCATTTTACCTTCAAAGCTATTTTCAGTTGGTCCTGCCCTGTCTTCCACTGTGAGCAGTTGAGCTTATTCCATGCTGAAGTTAATGAATTCTTCAATAAATATTCAAAGAGCACCAGCTAAGTTTACGATATGAGAACATGTCTCAATTTTATAGTGAATCAGTGGGAAATACAAAATACAAACAGAAAAGTCCCTTTGAATTTTCTAAAATGTAGCTATCAAAACTACTAGAGATATAGAGTAGGTTTTATGTAAATTCCATCTGCACAAGACGCTGTTATTTTGTCTTTGGAAGTCCTTTTTTCAAATGGTTGGTGGAAAAAACCATGCTTTACTAAATCTCCTGCATTGGTTCAAGACACCTTCCACTAAACCTACAAAAGAAATGTACAAGTGGATTAATAGATAAATCTAGTCATTGAAATTTTCCCCTCAGGTTGTCAAACTGATCACAATCAAATGAGAATACAGTAAGTAAAACTCCTTAGTGTGTTGTGAGGAAGAGATATAAGTGATTTTCAACTGTGGGTTTGGTTTTAGAGGGAAGAACAGCAACATATGTATACAAGAAAGCTGGAGTGAACTGTTCTACATCTGCCAAGCTCTTATCTGCAACCGAGCAAGATTTTATCAGTGTGTACGAGTTACGCACAAGCACAGATGTAGTTTGTAAAGCATGCATTTGTATTAATGCAGAAAGACACTGGAGAGGACCTCCTAACCAGAGGCCCTGCTTCTGCCTTGTTCCTCTATAGCCTGTCCTCAACAGGAGCCAGAGTGATCCTATTAAAGCACAGATCAGACATGTTACTCCCCTGCACCAACCATCTGGTGGCCCCTTAGCACTCATTGTGCAATGGCCTCCAAGAAGTTACATGATCTGCTGCAGCCCCAACTCCCCAAGTACCTCTCTGACTGATCTTCCTCTCGGTCCCCCTCACTCAGCTGCAGTCACAGCAGCCTCCTCACTGTTCCTTCACACAGCAGGCATGCTTCGCTCAGGACATTTGCACTTGCTGTACCCTCTGCTTGGAATGCTCTTCCCTCAGATATCTGTAGGCCTTGCTGCTTTACTTCCTTCAGGTCTTGGCCTGAGCCTCACTTTCTCAGTGATGATTTCCCTGATCATTCTACTCAACATTGCAGTCCGTAATCAACCCCACCCAAACATATATATATACATGAATGTATTTCATACAGATGTAAATGTATTGTGATTAGTCCTTTCACATCATGAGAAGCAGTTTAATAAATTTACAAATGAAAATAAAGAACAAATGCTTTACTTTAAATAGAATATCTTCCTTCAGAGAATTAGAATCAAATAGCCTCCATGGACATCAGTAATAAGATAATGAAAATCTTTTTTTATTGATAATTATTCTGTTAGTGCTGAGTCAAAGAATCACTGTTTTTAAATAGGATGCTGTGTTAGTTTTTATTGCTGCTGTAACAAATTACCATAAAATTGGTGTCTTAAAGTAAAACAAATATACTGTCTCAGAGTTCTGTAGATCAGAAGTTTGGGTGGGCTCAGCTGATTTTTCTGCTCCAGTTTCACAAAGGTGTAATCAAGGTGTTGGCCAGCCTAGGATCACATTGGGAGGTTCTGGGAAGAATCTGCTTCCAAGCTCATTCAAGTTGTTGGCAGAATACAGTTCCCTGCAGCTGTAGGGCTAAGGTCCCCATTTCCTTGCTGGTTGTCAGTCAGGAGCTGCACTTAGCTCCTAGAGGTCTCTCTGGTCCTTGCACACCAGCTCCTACGTCTCAGACATGCCAGCAATGGCATGTCCAGTCCTTCTAACTCTTGAGATCTCTCTGACTTCTCTCCTGCCACAGCTCCTGCCTCCAAGTGGAGAAAATACTCTGCTTTTAAAGACTCATGTGATTAGATTGAGACTACCCAAATAATCCAGAATAACATCCCTATTTTAGGGTCTGTAGCCTTAATTTCAGAAACCCTGGTGGAGTAGTGGTTAAGAGCTACGTCTGCTAATGAAAAGGTAAGCAGTTCGAATCCACCAGGTGCTCCTTGGAAACTCTATGGGGCAGTTCTACTCTGTCCTATAGGGTCGCTATGAGTTGGAATCAACTCGACAGCAATGAGTTTGGTTTTTTTTTTTTTTTTTGAGCCTTGATTTCAAGGAACCCTGGTGCCTTAGTGGTTAAGGTCGGTGGTTTGAACTCACCAGCTGCTTTATGAGTGTAAGATGTGACAATCTGCTTCCACAAAGATTACAGCCTTGGAAACCCTATGGGGCAGTTCTACCCTGTCCTATAGGGGCACTATTAATGAGAATTGACTCAATGGCAACAGGTATAAATATAGCCTTAATTACATCTGCAAAGTACCTTTTGCCATGTAACATAACATATTCACAGGTTCTGGGAATTAGGGCATGGATGTATTTGGCGGGATATTTTGCCTACCAAAAAAGGTGTACATTCATAATTTAGAGACAGGTACCTCCTAGAATTAAATGAGGTTTTGTCACCCAGAAAAGTAACTGCCAATGAAGTCTTTTAAGAATATGTTACTGCTGAGACTAAAGTTTGGGTTGAAAGAGACAGAGCTAGACTGGTAGCTTCTTAGACTCAACGTCATATTGTACAAAGGTGGGATCCCTTCAGCTTTGCATATTTGTGGTTTTGATTGAACCAAAATTTATCACAAAAGATCAGATCCTGAGAGATCAATTTATGTTAAAGAAACCAATAGGAGACTTATTATAAATCAGAAGGTCAATGTCATGGATTGAATTGTGTCCCCCCAAAATATCTGTCAACTTGGTTAGGTTATGATTCCTAGCACTGCGTGATTTGTCTACCATTTTTGTTATCTGATGTGATTTTCTTATGTGTTGTAAATCCTACCTCTATGACATTAATGAGGCAGGATTAGAGGCAGTTATGTTAATGAGGCAGGACTCAATCTACAAGATTAGGTTGTGTTTTAAGTCAATCTCTTTTGAGATATAAAAGAGAGAAGCAAGCAGAGAGATAGGGGGACCTCATACCACCAAGAAAGTAGTGTCAGGAGTAGAGCAAGTCCTTTGGACCTGGGGTCCCTGTGTTGAGAAGCTCCTAGACCAGTACAAGATTGATGACAAGGACCATCCTCCAGAGCCAACAGAGAAAGAAAGCCTTCCCCTGATGCTGGCACCCTGAAGTTGGACTTCTAGCCTCCAAGATTGTGAGAGAATAAATTCTCTTTGTTAAATCCGTCACTTGTGGTATTTCTGTTATAGCAGCGCTTGATAACTAAGACAGTCAATTTATATATATATATATATATATATATTTACCCACTTATTCAACAAATGGAGCCCTGGTGGCTAAGTGATTAAGAGCTTGGCTGCTAATCAAGGAGTCAGTGATTTGAATCCACCAGCTGCTCCTTGGAAACCCTACAGGGCAGCTCTCTTCTGTCCTATAGGGTCACTATGAGTTGGAATTGACCCCAGGGCAGTGGGTTTGGTTTTGGTTTTTATTCAACAAATATTTATTAAGGTCTTCTTGGTTTCAGGAAATGTTTTTATCATTGCTTAAATTCTAGTAGGGGAAGAAATTGTGATTAATGAAATAAGTGAACAAGATAACCTCAAATAATAATAAACGTGATGAAGAAAGGATTGTAGGGTGAGGTGATAGTTATCGGGTGCAGGTGTGATTGGGAAAAGTCTCAGTGAGGGGGTCTTCTCTTAAATAAGTCTCATTTAAATAAGGCCTGAATGAAGAGTGTTGGTCATTTGAATACCTACAGAGTGGAGATGGGACAACGGAGCTTTCCAGGCAGAGAGAGCAGCAAGCTCTGATCAAAGACACTAAGGTTTAGACTTCTAGCATTACAATGGCAGAGTCAAAATAATGCTGCTTTTCACTCCTATCAGAAATCCCCTAAAAGCAACAATGAAAATAGCAACAATGAAACCTACAAACTCCATCTTAAACTCTGTATCCCTGTGTGTATGATTTAGGTGACTTCAAGTCAATTTTCAACTCCTAGTGACCCCATGTGACAGAGTAGAACTGCCCCATAGGGTTTTCTTGGCTGTAATCTTTATGCGAGCAGATTGCCAGGTCTTACTCCTACAGAGCTGCTGGGTGGGTTCCAACTACCCATCCACCTGCCTTTCCGTTAGCAGCTAAGTGCTTAACCATTGTGCTACCAGGGCTCCTTCTAAACCCCAATATAAGGAGAAACACTGTGAAATGCTTGCTACAGGCAAGAGAGGGAGTCTATAGGTGTAAAGTTATATCCTGAGGACAATGTCAGCATCTTTTGTTTGGAACAGTGGGTGTGGGGTGTGCAAAACAAGCTTTCCAGGGTCTAGTCTGGTACCAAACAGTGGGACGCAAGTGGGGAGCTGAGAGGCTTTGGATGTAGACAAGAGGAGGAAAGAAGTCTCTTCAGCACTGTGGGCAACCCCAGGCGGCTGCTTTCCCATCACTGGGAGAAGTGAAGTTTAAAGAACAGCTCACATGCACAACTTGTGTCATATGGATAATCCCTTCTAGCCTGGAACATGGTTTTGGTGCTGCCACTACAAAAACTTCCTACAATCACTGGTCCAAGAAGAACTCCCACATCCACCATGATGCTGAGTGAAAGAAGAGCACCTGTTGTATGATTCCATTTATATAGAGTATTAGGACAGGGAAAACTTATCAATGGTGATAGAAATTAGATCAGTGGTTCCATGGGGCAAGGAGTAGGGATGAGAGGGACATGAGAGACCTTTCTGGCAAGATGAAAGTGTTGTATATATTGATGGGGGTGGTAGGTACATGGCATACATTTGGCAAAAGTCATTGACCTGTACAATTGAAATGTGTGAATCTTATCCTAGGTAAATTATTCCTAAATAAATTGATACAAACAATAAAATTAATAAACTAATTTTAATCTTATACCTATTCTTGCACAAAATAGAAAAAGGTGGGAGACACCATCCCAACATATATTATGGGGTTAGCATAACTTTGAGAAGGATAAAATTACAGTGCAAATTATAAGAAAACAATTCCAGAAATATTTAAAAATTATAATACAGCATGACTTAGTGAGTGTATCTAAGAAAAGCAAGATTAGTTTAACATTAGATAACGATGTAATTCACCACAATAACTTATTAAATGAGAAAAATGATCCTTTCAAGAGATGTAGAAAAATAATTGATGTAATTTGACCTCTATCCATGATAAAACTCTTAGTTATTTATAGAAGGGTACTGCCTTAATCTGATAAAGACTATCTAAAATAAACTAGAGGTGGCATCATAGTTAATGATGAAAAGTGGAAAACTTTCCTCTTGAGATTAGGAACATGTGCTCAGGAAACAGGAAAATTTTGATTAATAATTGTCAATCTCTGCTCCTACCTTATTATTTTTAATGACCAACTTTTTGGCTGTAACTTTTTTCTTACTTTTATATTAAAGTCCATTAATTTTTATATATTGATTTTGCATATAATAACCTTGCTAAACTACAAACCTTGAAATTTATTTATAGATTTTTCTTAGTTTTCTACACACACAAGCATCTTATCTACAAATAATGACAGTTTTTTTTTTCCTGTCCAATCCTTATACTTTTATTTCTTTCCTTGTCTTACTCTGATGGCTAGGACTTCCAGGATAAGTTGAAGTGGTGAAAGAATCTTTGTCTTGTTCCTGAGAGGAGCAAGTGGGCTAAGGGCATATGTAAAGACACGCTTATAGTACAATTTACCATGGAATTTAAGCAGGACAATGAGAGAAGTGAAGATATGAGGGGAAGAGGGATACTGAAAGGTAGTGGTAAGAGGGATGCAACTGATCATGGGGATGGTGCAGGACTGGGCTGTGTTTTGTCCCATTGTGTGTGAGGTCACCATGAGTTGGGGGCCAGTTTGATGACAGCTAACAACAAGATAGATGGAGTGAAGGTCCCTCAGTGGGAAGAGGGGTCAAAGGATTGTTGGAGTAAGAATAGTAGAAGGAGTGGTGTAGAAAGATGGAAGATGACAGTCAAGGAACGGAGAACTTGCAGTCATTGGTAATGACAAGGTCAAGAGTAGGACCATAGGGGTGAGTTCCTGAGGTAAAGGATGAGAAAAACCAAGGAAATGAATATTATAGATATTGAATTATGACAGAAAGTAGTAATAGTCCAAGGTGAGTTAAAAATATTGAAGGTTTTAGGGAGAGTATCCTAGGGGATGGAGTTCCTAGGTAGTGCAAAGAGTTAACACACTCAGCTACTAATTGAAAGCTTGGATGGAAGTTCAAGTCTACCCAGAGGCACCTCAGAAGAAAGACCTGGCAATCTGCTTCTGAAAGATCAGCCACTGAAAACCCTATGGAGCACAGTTCTACTGTGATACACATGGGGTTGCCATGAGTCAGAGCTGACTCAGTGGCAACTGCTAACTGGTTCCTGGTATCATAGGGACAATGAGTGACTGAACAAGGAGGAGAAATGGGGGGGGGTACTTTCTGATGACCTAAAACTCAAACCTAGGGAGTTTTAGGGAAGAGAAAGAGAGGACTGTTTGGAAGCAGCCGGGCGGGTGAGGGGGGCATGCAGTAAGGAGGGCACAACCCTAGCTGCTACTCTCAGTGCATAAGTGGTATGGGAGAGAACACAGGTGCTGCTTGAGAAGGCTGCAGGCGAAGCAGAGCCTCAGAAAAGATCTAAGAATGTAGAGGAAACCAGGGCTTCTAACTGATACATTCTGTTTCGACCCTCTGCTGAGAATTTGCATTTCTAACAAGTTCCCAGGAGATGCTGATTCCACCATAGATATACTGAATCAGAATCTACATTTTAATAAGATCCCCACATGATTCTTATGTATAATAAATTTTGAGAACCACTGCTTTACTGATCATTCCCAGTTTGGTCCCGAACCTGCATCATTAGCATCATCTGGGAACTTGTCAGAACTGCAAATTCTCAGCAAGGGGTCGAACCGGACCTAACAGATTCCAAGCCCTGGAGGAAACAGGCACAGAAGTGGTTGAGGGGAGAAGGGATTTTGCTGATGATTGACTTGAGCTCCAGTGAGCACAATAAGGAAAGAGATGGAACAGGAATTTAAAACATAATCTTGGAAAGAGGAACACTTTTAAAGGCTCACAGAAACCTACACGTGGTGCTAATGGAGTAGACACAGGGAATGAGCAAAAGAAGAAATCGAGGATGAGTCCTGTAGTTTTTGCTTGCACAACCTGATAGCTAGTGGTGCCATTTTACTGTGATGAGGAAGACTGTGAGATGAACATTTCAGAAGAAAATCCAGAGCTCTGTTAAATTTGGGAAGCCTTTAGACATATATTTGGAGATGTCAAGTGGGTAGTCGGATAGACAGGTTTATTTCTTTAAAAATGTTGTGTTTTTGGTGAAAGTTTACACAGGAAATTAGGTTCTCATTTATCAATTTCTATACATATGTTTCAGTGACATTGGTTACATTCTTCATAACATATCAGGCATTCTCTTTATTTCCATTTTGGTTGTTCTGTTTCCATTAATCTAGCTTCCCTGTTCCCCCTATCCTTCTCATCTTTGGTGTAGGGTAAATCTTAACCATTTGGTTTCATCTAGATGATTATTTTGAGGAGCACAATACTCATGGACAATTTAAACACATTTTTTGAATAGATAAAAATTCTCATTGTTCAAAAATTGAAGAGATAAAAAGATGTACAATGAGAAGTTTTGCTCTCACACCTGTGCTCATTCATTCCATTTCCCTTTCCACTGCTTTCTTTTTTTTTAAGTTTTTTTGTTTTTTCCCATACAAAAATTTATACATACATTGCTGTGTGAACCTAATTGCTCTCCCATACTGTGACAGCACACTCCTCCTTTCCATCCCTGATTCCCCACGTCCATTCAACCAGCTCCTAACCCTGTCTGCCTTCCATCTCACCTCTGGACAGAAGCAGCCCATTTAGTCTCTTGTATCTACTTGAGCTAAGAGTCACACTCCTCATGAGTATCACTTTATGTCCCACAGTCCAGTCCAATCCCTGTCTGAAGAGTTGGCCTCGGAAATTGTTTTAGTTCTGGGCTAAGAGTCCAGGGGCCATGCTTTCCGGGGTTCCTCCAGTCTCAGTCAGACCATTAAGTGTGATTTTCTTACTAGAATTTGAGATCCGCACCCCACATTTCTCCTGCTCCCTCAGGGTCTCTCTGTTGTGTTCCCTGTCAGGACAGTCATTGGTGGTAGCCAGCCACCATCTAGTTCTTCTGGTCTCAGGCTGATGAAATCTCTGGTTTGTGTGGTCC
>NW_004444003.1:12355055-12366309 GCF_000243295.1 Trichechus manatus latirostris | reverse complement strand
TGGCCAATGGTTTATCAGTTTTGTTGATCTTTACAAAGAACCAGCTTTTGGTCTTGTTAACTCTTTCAATTGTTTTTCTATTCTCTATTTCATTTATTTCTGCTCTAATTCTTATTATTTCTTTTCTTCTGGCACCTGAGGGATTCTTTTGCTGCTCTTTTTCTACTTGTTCCAGTTGTAGGTTAATATTTTGATTATGGCCCCTTCTTCTGTTTGGATGCATGCATTTATTGCTATAAACTGACCTCTGAGCACTGCTTTTGCTGTGTCCCAAAGGTTCTGATAGGATGTGTTTTCATTCTTGTTTGAGTCTATGAATTTATTCCTTCCTTATTTCTTCTATAATCCAGTGGTTTTTGAGCCAGGTGTTCTTCAGTTTCTTTGCTTTTTAGTGTTGTTAATTTCTACTTTTAGGGCATTACGGTCAGAAAAGATGCTTTGTAATATTCTGATGCTTTGGATTCTGTTAAGGCTTGCTTTATGGCCTAATATGTGGTCTATTCTGGAGAATGTTCCATGTGCGTTGGAAAAGAAAGTACACTTGGCTGCTGTTGGGTGGACTGTTTGGTATGTGTCTATGAGATCAAGTTAGTTGATTGTAGCATTTAGCTCTTCCGTGTCTTTGTTGAGCTTCTTTCTGGATGTTTGATGTTCTGTCCTTCACCGAAAGTGGTGTATTGAAGTCTCCTACTACTGTGAAGCTGTCTCTCTCTCTTTTCAGTGCCGTCAGAGTTTGTTTTATATATTCTGGAGCCCTGTCATTGGGTGCGTAAATACTTATTATAGTTATGTCCTGCTGGTGTATTGACCCTGTAATCATTACATGGTGTCCTTCTTTATCCTTTGTGGTGGATTTTACTTTAAAGTCTATTTTATCAGAGATTAATATTGCCACTCCTGCTCTTTTTTGAGTGTTGTTTGTTTGATATATTTTTTTCCATCCTTTGAGTTTTAGTTTGTTTGTGTCTTTAAGTCTAAGGTGTGTCTCTCGTAGGCAACGTATAGATGGATCATGTTTTGTTATCCAATCTGCCACTCTCTGTCTCTTTATTGGTGCATTTATTCCATTTACATTCAGCATAATTATTGATAGGTATGAGTTTAGTATTGTCATTTTGATGTCTTTTTTTGTGTGGTGTTCACAGTTTCTTTGTTCCACTTCATTTTCTGTGCTGAGTTGTTTTTCTTTGCGTATTTTCTTTTCATCTTTTTCATTGTTGATTTTGTGTTTGCTGAGTCTTTGTATTTTTCTTGTTTTTTTATTTTGACTTGTAGGATTGTTAGTTTCCTTTGTGGTTACCTTAATATTTATCCCTGTTTTTCTTAGTTTATACCAGTCTTTTAGTTCTTTGTATCGCCTTGACTTCCTCTCGTATGAAAAGTCAATGTCTACATTTTTTAAGTTCCTCTTTTTTGTTTTAATGTTGTCATCTTTTACATATTGACATCTGTTTCCCTATTTTCAGTGTTTTAATGTTGATTTACTTTTGTGACTTCCCTATCTGGGTTGATATGTGGTTGCTCTGTCTTGTGTTGTAGTCTTGGGTTTTTATCTGATGTTATTGATTTTCTAACCGGAGGACTCCCTTTAGTATTTCTTGTAATTTTGGTTTGTTTTTTGCAAATTCCCTAACTTCCTTTTATCTGGAAATGCCCTAATTTCGCCATCATATTTGAGACACAGTTTTCCTGGATATATAACTCTTGGCAGGCAGTTTCTTTCCTTCAGGCTTTATATATGTCATCCTATGCCTTCTTGCTTGCATGGTTTCTGCTGAGTAGTCTGAGCTTATTCTTATTGACTCTCCTTTGTAGATGACTTTTCATTTATCCCTAGCCACTCTTAAAATTCTCTCTTTATCTTTGGTTCTGGCAAGTGTGATTATAATATGTCTTGGGGACTTTCTTTTGGGATCTACCTTATGTTGCGTTCGATAAGCATCTTGGATATCTATCTTGTCATCTTTCACAATATCAGGGAAGTTTTCTGCCAACAAATCTTCAACAATTCTCTCTGTATTTTCTGTTATCTCCCCCCTGTTCTGGTACTCCAATCACTTGTAGGTTATTCCTCTTGATAGAGTCTCAGATAATTCTTATGGTTTCTTCATTTTTTTAAACCCTTTTATCTGATTTTTCCTCAAATAAGTTGGTATCAAGTGCTTTATCTTCACTCTCACTAATTCTGACTTCCATTGCCTCAATTCTGCTCCTATGACTTTCTATTGAGTTGTCTAATTCTGAAATTTTATTGTTAATCTTCTGGATTTCTGATTTCTGTCTCTCTATGGATTCTTGTAGCCTGTTGAATTTGTCATTATGCTCTTCTCTAATCCTTTTAAATTTCTCTATCGTGTGTTCTGCGTTTTGCTTAATTTCCTTTCTAATTTCTTGTAGAGTTCTGTATATTAATCTTTTGTATTCTGCCTCTGGTAATTCCAAGAACTTTTCCTCCTGTGGAAAATTTCTAGATTTTTTATTTTGGGAGCTTGCTGAAGCCATCATACATTGCCTCTTTATGTGATTTCATATTGACTGTTGTCTCTGAGCCGTCAATAAATTATTATATTTATTTATTTTATGTTTGCTTATTGTGTTCTAGCTTCTTGTTTTGTTTTCATAGGCTCAAATAGGCTGCTCACATGAGCTAGTTTGATTATTGGCACTTTGACGCTCTAATGTCTTGTCACCAGGTGGTTAGATCTGTTACTAGGTATGTGAGCTCAGGAGTCTGCCCACTCCTCCTGTATGGATTCAGCTCAGGTGCCCAGGTGGATAATCTCCAAGTGTGTGGTGTAGGCTCTCACTTACAATCCTAGACAGGCATGGGTGATTGGTGTAGGCACAGGCATCTGGCTGCAGCAGGGGGACACACTCTGAGCAAGGCAGGGGGCTGATGGCTGCCCCCAAGTGTCCAGGAGGAAGGCATGTCCCTGTTCCCTAGAGCACGTACGTGGGTGGGTTTTGCAGCTGAACGGTGAGCACCTAATGCTGTTGGCTGTAAGGACTGGGGGGGTCACCTCTTATTCATGGACCCCTATTGCAGGTGGCTAGGTGGCATGGGTGGAGCCACCAGTCCTGAGGCCCCTGAAGTGGGTAGGTGAAGACCCCACTTAGTGGCCAGAGCAGTGTCAAATGTCAAGAACCTGCCACTTCACAGCTGAAACAGATGAAGCTAGGCTTCCTGTATATACCCTGTTGTACTGCCGCAAGGAGGGCCTACGCTGTTGAGATGGGCCCACACAAGTTTATGCAGGGGGAAAGGCACTCAAAGTCCGTGGGTACCTTATGCCTGTGCCTAGGTAAAGGAGTTGTGCCTACCCTGGGTTCCTGGCTTCGGGGAGCCGGCAGTTTATTGTTTCCCCTGTTTGTTAATTTGTTCACTCTCAAGGCAGGGACTGGGCAGTTGCTGAAGCCAGTTCAGGACCTAGTGCAGAGCAGGGAGCAAGGAGGTAAACAGGAGAGAGATTTTTCCTTAAGGGATTTTTTTTTTTTAATCTGTGTGGTAGGCCGCTTGCAATTACTTATCTTTCGCCAGATTGAGGGCTGCTTCTCACTGGTTCTGGGTGGCTGTGTAGACTCTCTGGTGCTGGGTCTCTCCCTGTGTGGAAAACATGCCTCCCGAGCATGGCTGCTTGCCTGTCTCACTGCTCACCCACGAGCTTCTCAGGTCTGGAGGGCTCAGGCTCTCGCTGGGTCAGGTCTGGCAACTCCTCGCTGCTCTTGAAATGTCTCTCCCTCCCCCTGCCACTTTGTCCAGTTCCTCAACTCTGCCTTTGATGATCAGGGCTCCCAGATTGCCATATATAACTGAATCACTTGTTTTTCCGGTGTTTGTTGTAAGAGGGTCCACCAGAAGCATCTGACTACTCTGCCATCTTGGCCCCGCCTCCCCAGGTTTATTTCTTAATGTCAAGTAGGGTTCAAGTATATAAATTTACTCTGGGAAATATTACTGCCAACACCATTGAATTATTATCGTAGCTGGTTATCTCATTCTCTTATGACTAGGAGAGTTTCTTAGGAAATGAAATCAAGGTCAGTTAGTTGCTTAGTGAGTATAAGCGAGAGTAAATTTAGCACAGGTACACAATTCCTTAACCACAATTCCAAAACTTTCCAAACCTTAGAAAACTGCGAGTATAAATGTAAATCATAAGCTCGATGCCTAAACATATTTAGCATCAAAGTAAATTGAACTGAGTCTGTTTATAATCTTTATTTATTTCTCTTTGTGTGAATATTCAATTACAGAATTTTTCCCCTAAAATAAATAAAACAATAACATGGATTCTGAACTATCTGCTCTAGTGGTTTCAGAAAAGGATTTATGGGCCTATTTCCCAAACTAGCCTTCCTATTTTCTTTACAGGCATATGCCTATCAAGAGTACTGAAAAATTTGTATTGGTAATAAAAGGATCATTTCCACAAGAAATGATTCTTTATTACTCTTTTGTTTGTTTTGTTTTCTAGAATCAATGCAACTCACAATTCGTCTGTTCTAGCTATAGTGACATACTTTTGAAACTCCCAATTGCCGTATCATCTGAATCATAAACTGAATTAGTTTTCAGTAATATCTTGCATGTGAATTTTTTACGTAAATTAAGATTTCATGAGGCCTAAAGAATCCCTCCAAACAAAAAACAGCCTAGATTCTTGAGTAGAAGAGTTAAGCACTTATTTTAGGGTTTACCTAACTCAATTAGAGATATGACATTTTCAGAGTGTGAGGTGGAAGTATTTATAGGTACACAGCTGTATTGGTGAAGACTCTTAATGACAAAACTGATTCTAATTAAACTGAGCAGAAAAGACATTCGTTGAAGGATATTTTTTTTAGTTCACAGAATTTCCACGCAGGCTATGGAATCAAGCTTGGAGACCATGCAGCCAGGATCAATACATGCATTATCCCCTGGGACTGGATACTCTGTGCACAGAATTCTACTGATTGAGTCCCAAGGCAGCCCAATAAATATTATCCATTTTTTCCTCCATCTGAGTTCTGAACAAGTAAGACAAAGACGTGGCAATTGGAGAAGAAATATCTTTGTTCCTGTTAACAGCTAAGTTGGAATACCAAGCTTAGTGTGAGAGCCAAATGAGCTTGCTAATTGAACCCCAGAATTGGGAAGATTTACCCACCTAAGCACCATGGTAATAGACTAGGGCAGGCTTTACCAACAAGAGCAGAACCAACTTAAGGAGGCCCAGGAGAACTCACTCTCAAGAGGCTAGCTTGCTCAAGGTCATGCAACTCAGTAGATATTATCAGACTTGATTACAGAACTTCAAAGTACTAATCCAGTGCTCTTTCCAATAGATCGCAGTTGTCGCTATACTGAGTTGGGGATTAATAAAGACTGCTTGGCTGCTAACCAAAAGATTTGTGGTTTGAACCTACAAGCCGCTCCACGGAAGAAAGACAGATTTCATACAGATTTCAGCCTTGAAAACCCTATAGGGCAGTTCTATCCTGTCCTATAGGGTCTCTATGAGTTGGAATAGACCATATGGCAACAGGCTTGGTTTGGGTTTTTGGTTTTGTAGATCTTATTTTATTTCAACTGGCATGTCATCACTTACTGGCTGAGACATCTCCTGTGGTGTTGTCTGTATCATGATTTAACGTTTCAAGTGAATCTCTACTTGCACTCATAGTCTGTCTCTGGATCCTTGTGACAGGGATGGATTACCCAATAAGCAAGGTACTCATGGATTTACTCATGCTTACTTACTAATGTTCAGTGCACAATTTTATCTGTTTTTCACCACCCAAGAGATGTGCTGAAACCCAAATGAAATTGTACACTACAGATTAGAAGTAAACACAGTTAAGCCCGTGTTTACCTTGCTTACTGGTTAATCTGCCTCTCCTTCTGACACCTAGTATTCTACCATGAAACATAATTTGTTCTCAACAATAGCTTGCAAATGAATTTTTCACGTAAGTCAAAATTTCAAGAGGCCAGAAGAATCCCTCCAAAGAACAAAGAGCATAGATCCTAGAACAGAAGACTTAGGCTCTTATTCTAAGGCTTTCCTAATCCAATTAATGGGCTCTTATTTTCAGAGTATGAGGATGGAAATGTTTGTAAACACACATAACATTAACTATCATTCACCTTTTAGATTGACAGGACCACTTGCTGACATGAGTTATTCAGGTATTTGTGAATCTTTTCTCTGGTCTCTTCTCTGAACAATGGGTTACAGATCAAGAGCAAGAGCATTAAGCAGGCATCTTTTTTCTCATTTTGAAGTCCTTGCAGTCAAAAAATAAAAATCGCAATTGAGAAAAAGGAGACTATTTCTAAACTTTTTGACTGGGCCAACATTTCTGTTACTACTTTTAACTCCTTTAGTACTCTCTTAAATCTATTTCCTTGTTCTCCTTTTATCTTCAGCCTTATTCGTTCGAGGAGCATTTGTAGAGTACATATTATGAGACTGTGGCATGGTCCCTGATCTTGGGGAACTCATATTCTAGCGGGGGAACTAGACACGGCTAACTGTTCTATAATGTGCCTTTGGGAGGAAAGCTGTCTAGGAAGCCTTCAGAGGGGAGATAATGCTGTGAACTGCACCTGGAAGAATGAGTAGGCTTTCTCCAGGGGGAGAAATAGGTACAAGTCATTCCAAGAAGAAGTAACAGCATGAACAAACATAAGAAGCTGTGAAAGTTCATAATGTGTTTGGAGAACGTAGAGAGGTCTTCTTTGAGTAGAGTAGCAGATGGGTGGTAGGAAGCAGGGGACATTCAGGCTTAGGTAGTTATAGTAGCAGGCACAATAGCTGACATTATATTTGGGGAAGAAAATGGCAGACTCAGTGGGATAGCCTGAATAATTTGATTGCATCAACCCCCATAGCCCATCCTAAATAAAGGAGTTCTCTGTAGAGTCATTTACTTTGCTTATTTGGTTGTTAAATTACCGCCTGTTCCTGCTGATGGGTTTGCAGAGAAATTCACAGATGTTGCTGATGTTTTCAACCTAGCCATGTTGGTTTTGAACAGTGACTGGTTTTGTCTTTTGTGAAGAAAATACTTGTTTGCACAGCATCCTTTGAAGGAGACACTGTAAGGTCAAAACACTTTTGTTGGAGTCCTCAAGCTACTGACTGAAATCACATTTTTCTAGTATCTTTGCCCTTCTTTCTAGCTGATGGAAATATGTCAACTATAAGTAAGTATAGTAGATTTTCTCCCATCTTCAGACAAAAACTGCTCTTGAAGTTAAAGCTATAGTATTTTTAGTGTGCTTTTTTTGTTGTTATTTTTCTATAGGTAAACAACGACAACAAAAAGACGTTTGACAACGTCACTCCTAAATATTTTTCCAACTTGCACAAAGCTTTTTACTTAAATAGAAATATTACCACAATACTATCAAAGACAACAGGCTTATTAATGAGTATTAAGGATTTTGCTGATTTCTGGAATTTTTTTTATCAGTTGGATTATCTCACCTAAGGAAATTAAATTTAGTATTAAAATACTTTTTAATAATTAGTTGTAAAAAAAAACTAATTGTTCATGATTTTTTTCTCTCAGAACTATATTCTGGAGTTGGCCATGTAATAGAATCATAAAGATAATTTACTAAAAGCTTAAATCACTGAATCTGGAAGAATTAAATTCAAAACAGAATAGAAAAAGCAAGATAATAGTTACTGCATATTTCAAGGTTGCTTGAGAGAATTTTTAAATGATTGAGTAGATAGAAAGCAGATATCTCCAAGTGAATTGAGTGGAACCATGTGAAACAAATAATTTTCAGTTTGCCATTTTCTTTTCAAGTCAGAGAGGAAGCAGCGAAAACAAATTCATGAAAACTGAATCGACCACCACTAAATGACAAATGGAGCCCTGGTGGTGCAGTAGTTAAGAGCATGGCTGCTAACCAAAAGGTCAGCAGTTGGAATCCATGAGCCACTCCTTGGAAAACGTATTAGGCTGTTCTACTCTGTACTCCTGTGTCGCTAGGAGTTGCAATCGACTCAATGGCAATGGTTTTTTTTTTTTTTTTTTAATGACAGATAAATCAAAATTTATGTTTCCTACAGAAATTTAAAGATACAGTGGTGACATTTAAATTATAGGTAGTCCCTGACTTATGAAGTATTCAGTTAGGAAGAACTGTGCTTATGACCATCCTTTTTTTTTTTTTTTAACATCTTGTGGTTAGTAATATGTACTGCGTACAATGTTGCAGCTCATAATTTGCCGATGTTATCATCCTCAGATATTCACTCATAAATGTTCAATTTTATGATTTACTGTTTAAAACCCTGCCATATGGATTTAGTTTTCTAAACTATATCAGGTGCTTCAGTTGCTTGAAAACATGGACCCAAATGCTGATCGCTTTGCTAAAGTCGATAGGCGGTTATGGGAAGCAGTAAGATATTATCATGAAATATATGAAGAAAAAAAGAAACTGACCATACAGACAACTCTCGCTAATTTTCTGACTAGAAACGCCATCCACCTTTCCCAGGGATAATCCAGATGATCCAACTGGCAAAATGCCAAAGTCATCCAACTCTTCACCGTTCAAGTAAATTTTTATGACTTATGTATCTTTTTATGTATTCATTAAAATATATCTGTAAGTTTATATGTAATGTTTCCAACCTGTAAAGACAAAGATCAGATTTTTAAAGATATTGATAATAAAAGGCAATAATAAAGAAAACTGAAAAAAAAAAGATATTGACTTACTTTAGAACCAACTTACTTCGGAGTTGTTGGAACAGAACCCCATCATAAATCCGCGACTAGCTGTGTAATCAAACTTATTTTATAGGCAGAGCCTATCACAATTGCTAAAATTATAGCTAGGAATTTAGCTGATGTCCTATCACATAGTAGTACCTTACATTATTTTTTAGATGATGTAGAAAAGGTAACTTTTTGTTGTTGTTGTTCCCGGAGGCCATGGTCCCCACAATCCTCAGCCCAGCAATTCAGTCCCGCAGGGAGTTTGGATGTGTCTATGGATCTTTCCTTGCACAAGTTGTGCTGGCTTCCCCAGTATTGTGTACTGTCTCACCCTTCACCAAAGTTACCACTTATCTATTGTCTATTTAGTCCCCCCACCCACCCCTCCCAACCCTCCTAACCAACAAAGATTGTTTCTTTTTGTGAGTAAACTTTTACATGAGTTTTTACAGTAGAGGTCTCATACAATATTTGTCGGAAAGGTAACTTTTTCATTTTTAGCTTCTATTAATTGTGTCCTTTCAACCATACTTATTCAATCTGTATGCAGAGCAACTATTTTGAGAAGCTGGACTATATGAAGAAGAATGCGGCATCAGGATTGGAGGAAGACTTATTAACAACCTGCTATATGCAGGTGACACCACCTTGCTTGCTGAAAGCCAAGAGGACTTGAATCGCTTACTGACTACAGCCTTCAGTGTGGATTACACCTCAACATAAGGAAAATAAAACTCCTCACAATGGGACCAATAAGCAACTTCATGATAAACAGAGAAAGTATTGAAGTTGTCAAGGATTTCATTTTACTTGGACCCACAATCAACATCCATGGAAGCGGAAGTCAAGAAATCAAATGACTTATTGCACTGGGCAAATCTACTGCAAAAGACCTCTTTAAAGCATCAAAAAGCGAAGATGTCACTTTGACGACTCAGGTGTGCTTTACCCAAGCCACCATATTTTCAATTGCTTCATTTGCATATGAAGCTTGGACAATGAATAAGGAAGACCGAAGAAGAATTGATATGTTTGAATTACGTTGTTGGCGAAGAATATTAAATGTACCATGGACTGCCAGGAGAATGAACAGGTCTGTCTTGGAAGAAGTACAGCCAGAATGCTCCTTAGAAGCAAGGATGGCGAGACTTTGTCTCATGCACTTTGGACACATTATCAGGAGGGACCAGTCCCTGGAGAAGGACATCATATTTGGTAAGGTAGAGGGTCAGCAAAAAACAAAGAATTCCGATGAGATGGATTGACATAGTGGTTGCAACAATGGGCTCAAACATAGCAACAATTGTGAGGATGGTGCAAGACCAGGCAGTGTTTTGTTCTGCTGTACATAGGATTGGTATGAGTCAGAACTGACTTGATGACACCTAAAAACAACATTAATTGGTCACTTACTACAGGCATTTTATAGACATGATTCTTACAATAAACTATGAGGTGAATATTATTTCTCCTATTTTACAGAACAGGAAATGGAGGGCAATACAGAAATTGCCAAAGTTGTATGGCCAGTAAATCCAGTTTTGACTCCAAACCCGCACTTCTGATAACTTTCACATGACACACAGTAATTATCAAAGAATATTTGTTGAGTGAAAGAATTTTTTATTGAATTAAAAAAAATAAAAAGGAAGGATTATAAGGGATCTGAATCTATCCTCCCACTTCAGATTTTAAAGTCTTTTTCTTGCTTAATTCTTCCCTGCCTAATTATGTTATCATTTTGACTCTTTGACATATTTGGTGGTTAAACCTTCAGTGTTTTATAAACCATCTTTTAAATGTTAGAATCTAGAGGTAGTGATTTTTTTTTTTTTTCCAAATCAGTGACTTTGTACAGAAAAGGCACTTGGTACCCAGGCTGGAGGCTTCAGCCTCAAGCTATAAGGTCCCATCTTTCACCTCCCCTACTTTAATGCATTATTTAAAGTTTTCACATCCACTTTTTACTCTTCCCAAGATTTTTGGCAAGCTGTTGTGTGGTTCAAGAGCAGACTGTGATTTCTTTCTTTGTGTTCTCCTATTTGATCTGGGATATTTTCTTAGTAGTCTTGGTCCACAAGATCCAAGAGTTATTAATAGTAGTCAACAAATAGTCAATAAGATTCTACTGCTTGTAGAATAAACATCCAGACTTCTTATTCCGATTTTATTTTCCTCCAGAGTCTGGTCCCAATCTATCTCTCTAAATTTGTCTCCTTGTATTTATGCAAATGTTCTCTCTCCTAAACTAGTTGACTAATTAATCCTTGACCATGGCATATGCATTCAAATACTGCATTGTTGCTCAAACCAGTCCTTAGCCTGAAATTTCCTTTCCACTCCACCACCTGTCCAATACTCTTTTGAGCATTCAACACTTACTTACCTCTTCCCTGAAGACTTCCCTCACCACTGTAAAAATAATAACCTTCTCTTTTTTCATTTTTTTAATATTTAGAATATGCTATTTCATATTATTTTAACTTTTTTTTTAAATTGTACTTCAGGTGAAGGCTTACAGAAC
>NW_004444003.1:12290540-12354292 GCF_000243295.1 Trichechus manatus latirostris | reverse complement strand
TCTATGGAGCTTCCATGACCTTTCCTTGTACAAGTTGTGCTGGTTTCCCCTGTATTGTGTACTGTCTCACCCTTCACCCAAGATACCACTTACCTATTGCCTATTTAGTATTTCCCCTCCACCCGTTATTGTTTTAACTTTTGCCCTTAGTTCTTTTTTTTTTAATAATGTATATTTTGCATTTTTTCTCTACTTGATCTTCCCAAGCAGTTACCAAAACCAAAACTAAACCCGTTGCCGTTGACTCGATTCTGACTCATAGCAGCCCTATAGGACAGAGTAGAACTGCCCCATAGGGTCTTCAAGGAGTGCCTGATGGTGGATTCGAACTCCTGACCTTTTGATTAGCAGCCATAGCTCTTAACCACTATGCCACCAGGGTTTCCTCCCAAGCACTTAGTATTTTGAAAAAGTACACACCCAGAAAAGACACTCAGATAAAGTTGTTGATATTGTTAATGATGATAATAATGAGCAATTTGTCTTAATTTTTAAAGACCATGCACCAAAGATTGAACTTGAGGTTTAAACATATTGTTGGTTATAAACCTTACATAATGGCAACAACTTTCAACTAAACAACCTGTCTGGGTGAAATCAGTTACTTTTTTATCAATGGTGTTTAAATCATTGTAAGATATAGAAGAAACTAAGAGTGGAAAATATGTGGTCTTCTCTCATCACTAACTCCAATAACTTAGCATGGCATTTTTCTTAGCTCGTGTCTTAGTTATCCAGTGCTGCTATAACAGAAATACCATAAGTGGATGGCTTTAGGAAACATAAATTTATTCTCTCACAGTTTAGAAAGTTAGAGTCTAAATTCAGGGTGCCAGCTTTACAGGAAGGCTTTCTCTCTCTGTTGGCTCTGGGGGTGGTCCTTGTCATCAACCTTCCCCTGGTCTAGGAGCTTCTCTGCTCAGGGACCCCAGATCCAAAGGATGTGCTCTACTCCTGGCTCTTCTTGCTTTATGGTAATGAGGGCCTTCTCTCTTCTCACTTCTCTCTTTTGTATTTCAAAAGAGATTGACTCCATAAGCCTAATCCTGTAGATTGTGTTCTGCCTCATTAACATAACTGATTCCAATCCTGCCTCATTAATATCATGGAGGTTAGGATTTATAACACATAAGATAATTACATCAGATCACAAAATGGAGGATAACCACACAATACTGGGAGTCATGGCCTAGCCAAGTTGACCCATACTTTTGGGGGGCGCAATTCAATCCATAACAGCTTGAAATCTCCCCAAAATCAGAACTTGAGATAAAGGTTCACTTGGAAATTGTTTACTTTGGGAAGTTAATTCAGAGAATAGTAGTAGGAGACTGAGAGGAGTGAAAGAAGGAATGTGGGAAAGCCAATTCATGGATCCATTATTGAGATGGTTACTGCTGTGGGCAACTGAGGCCCAATCCCAATGAGGATCATATGGGGAACAGTGTAGATTGCTCCTCAGAGTTAACCGCCCAAGACACAGAAATGGGAAGTATTTATCCACTGGTTCCCAGCCCCATTGGTCAAGGGTTACCCTAGTAATTTTCCCACATGAAAGAATGGCTGGGCTAGTTTCTGCAGACATTCCTCACAGCAGGGACAGAGGTGCCCCTGGACAGAGACAAAAGATACACAGTGCAAATGAAGTGAGGTGTTGTCAGACGTCACCTGTGCATAGCTGGTTGTTGTGGCAATGACCAGAGGAAAGATACGTGAGATGGAGCATAATGTTCTTTTCCATTAAGCTCATATGTGATCTCAAAATCCTCAGTGTACTGCTTCATAGGGAGCTATTACTAACTGATTCAAGTCGGTATATGAAATAAACCAATTTTCCATCTTGAAAATAGATTATCAAAAACAGCATGGGAGGAAGTACTTGTGTGTACCTATATGAAGTGACCAAACATGGTTGTTTACGCCATTGCTTAAAAATATGTGGGTTTCTTATTTGAGTGCTCATGGGAATCAGTACTTATTCTGGGAAAGTGGAGAGATATTGCCCTGCTTGTTGCTATTGTTGTTGTTGGGTGCTGTCCAGTTGGTTCGGACTGATAGCGATCCTGTGTACAATAGAATGAAACACTGCCTGTTCTGCACCATCCTCACAATCGTTGCTACGTTTGAGGTCCTTGTTGCAGCCACTGTGTCAATCCATCTCATTGAAATTCTTCCTCTTTTTTGCTGACCCTCTACCTTACCAAGCATGATGTCCTTCTTCAGGCACTGGTCCCTACTGATAATATGTCCAAAGTATGTGAGACGACGTCTCACCAACCTTGCTTCTGAGGAACATTCTGGTTGTACTTCTTCCAAGACAGACCTGTTCATTTTTCTGGCAGTCCATGGTATATTCAATATTCTTCACCAACACCGTAATTCAAATGCATCAATCCTTCAGTCTTCCTTATTCATTGTCCTGCTTTTGCATGCATATGAGGCAATTGAAAGTATAGTGGCTTGGGTTAAGCTCACCTTAGTCCTGAAAGTGACATCTTTGCTTTTTAAAACTTTAAAGAGGTCTTTTTTTTTTTTATTGTACTTCAGGTGAAGGCTTACAGAACAGATAGTTTCTCATGAAACAGTAGTACACATACTGTTTTATGACATTGGTTAATAACCCCACAACTTGTCAACCCTCTAACTTCTGACCTTTTTTTTTTTTGGTGAAAATATACATAGCCAAAGATACACCATTTCAAAAATTTCTACATGCACAGCTCAGTGACATCGACTACGCTTTTAAAGAGATCTTTTGTAGCAGATTTGCCCAGTGCAATACATAGTTTGATTTCTTGACTACTACTTCCATGGGCATTGATTGTGTGTCCAAGTAAAATGAAATCCTTGACAATTTCAATATTTTCTCCATTTATTACGATGTTGCTTATGCTGTTTATCATGATGTTGCCCTCCTTCTAGGACCAGGTAATAAAGCCAGGCTAAGGAAGGTAGACTTGCTTTGGAGATAAGATGCCATATGCAACTGAAGCCCCTAGTGCCTCAGGAGCACCCTGTTCTACTTTCAGGCAGGCACTGAATGGTAACTATCTGAGAGAGTAAATTATCTGAACGTGTTTGGATAGCTTATGAGAAATAAATCGATAAAATATTTTAATCAGTTTATCTAGTCAGTTATAATTTATACCAACTACCCTTATTCTCGGGATAATTTTTTTTTTTTTTGCAATTAGCACACACCACAAGCATAGGCTACTAATTCCTTAATTACTGAGAGAAGTTATTCAGTTGATATAATATTATCTGAGAGAGACATAAGAGAAAAGATAAGCAGGTGAATAACAGCACTGATTATTCAGAATAACATCTGTTCTCAAAAACAGTCAAGTTGCACAGTTGTACTCTAAATTAATATTGATGAGGTGTGACACAAAGAACTCCTCTTTGGAACTATGTGCTAGGTAACAAACATAAGAAGATGTGCTAGTAGATTACAAATTAATCAATAGTGAGGCACAGAAGAAGGCCGCTTTTACTTGGAGACAGAGTGACATATTCAGCCACACATGCTAACTTTCTAAAGTTGCTCTAGGAAAAGTCTCATGTCAATCCGCCAATGTTTTAAGACCCAGAAGCTTCATGTGATTTGCGGACAAACTTGCATAATTGAGGGAAAAGTTGGATATTTTTCCTTTACCAAATTATCCATGTTGGATTTCTACAAGAACCCAAGTTTACTTCTAGAGCAAATTTTGCTTCACAGACCAAGCAATTGAAAAAAGGGGAATGATTTCTTACCACAGTTTGGCTTAGAGACAGCTTCTCTTTTAGGATATACAAACCTCCAATACACAGCCAAATAAATGAGACCAAACCAGTCTTTCTTGGTGTGAGTTGAGAAAAAAAAATTGTCAGTGCACAGAGGCAAAAATTGGTTTTCTGGTTGTAGAGGGTATCAAAGACGTTAAAACAGTTTATGCAGCCCATTACTGCTATGATTCAATAATGGCCTTTCTCTTGCTTTATTTTAAAATTCTGAGGTAATTTGATGATTTTAGCGTAGAAAAATGGTACACAGTTTAGGAATACTTATGGGAGTAACGGGAAAAGGTGTAGAGAAAACAAGAACAGCCTTAGTCATTGGAGACTCTGTGCCAATATAAACTGCACTGGTGGGGATCATTGCTCTCGTATACATCAAAAGGCCCCATGATGTTCAATTTGTCATAAGCACACTCATTCTTGAGCTCATTCACACATGTGCATTCCAGTTTAAATGTTTTATTGTTTGAATTAGTGTTAAATGATTATTCTTTATAAGAAGTTCTCTTAAGAATCAATTGTACAATTCCAGGAGTTAAAGGTAAACATAAATGAAAGTCAAATCTCTTCATTTGCAAATACTAATTAATTTTGCATAACTAAGCATTTTCATGTGAAGATTGATGGACATTTCAGAAACTAGACTTTTCCATGCAGCTGTGATCAGTGAGTTTCCAGTAGCAGAGGAAAACACAATTCGCATATGCAAACCAGTACAGCTTGAACAATGTCTTAATTGTTGTTACTTAAATGAGAAATAATTAATTAGCATTCATATAGCATGCTAGCTTTCATTTGATTAATTGTGTAGATTCTAATTTCAAAATAAAAACAGAATGCATTTAAGGTTCCTGTGTGCCAAATTTAATATAAGCTGTTGTTGTTAGGTGCTGTCAAGTCGGTTCTGACTCATAGCGACCCTATGCATCACAGAATGAAACACTGCCCAGTCCTGTGCCATGCTCACAATCATTGTTATGCTTGAGCCCATTGTTGCAGTCACTGTGTCAATCCATCTTGTTGAGGGTCTTCCTTTTTTTGCTGACCCTCTACTTTACCAACCATGATATCCTTCAGGGACTGATCCCTCCTGACAACATGTCCAAAGTCTTGCCATCCTTGCTTCTAAGGGGCATTCTGGTTGTACTAAGCTGAGAATTCTTAGATTGAGAACCTTGTCAGAGGGAAGTCCTCTCCAGTAAGAACCATTTCCCTCTCAGTATCACTCCCACTGGAGCCCTGGTGCCACTGTGGATAAGAGTTCATCTGCTAACCAAAATATCGGCAGTTCGAATCCACCAGTTGCTCCTTGGAAACCCGGTGGGACAGTTCTACTCTGTCGTATAGGGTCGCGATAAGTCAGAATCAACTTGACGGCAGCGGGCTTTTGGTTTTTGGATTGCACCCACTATATATCTTGAGTATCGTATAGAAATATTTTTTCCTCTTCTTTTTGAAATAAAATTGGAGAGTTAGAAAAAATAAGATAATAAATGTAACTATGAAGAGAAATTCAAAACACAAAAAGATAACAGTGAAACCCAATTCAGAGCTCATATTTCTGATCTAAATAATGTATAAGCTCGAGGTTGCATTGCTTTCCTCACTTGCAAGAAGCTGGTCCTGCCTTCCTCTCAGTGCTCCTGACTCCCAGCTCATTTGTCAAGAAGAGATTCCTGGCATGTCCTGAACTCACCAATGCATCCATTGGGCCTGGGTTACCGGCACTTCACCATTTTCCAGACAGTTTCTTGATGGTACTTCATTTAGGAATCTCCAAGGGAACTGAGCTGACACTGTGGATTGGTTTCTTCACCTGCCTCTCCACACCAGATGCTGAAGTGTTAAAAATTATATCTCGTATCCTCTCTTGCAGTTTGGATTTTGGATATGATTTAGGTTCTGCTGAGCAGACACATTTGCTTGGCACTTGAATGTGAGGTTGGAAATGAGCATCCTTTCTATTTGTATTGATTCTAGTAGAGCCACTGTAGTTCTGGAACCAGCAAGTGTAGAGGCAGCTCCTGACTCCTCAGATGTCTGATTGTGGCAGAAGCAGCAGCAGCTCTCTTTGCTGGCAGGTGCCTGATAACCCATTGCCGTTGAGTCGACACAGAATAATTTGGAAGTTGTCCCTAACAGCATACCGCAGTTTGTTTTCCACCTTATCGATGATTCTAGTTAGTTGCCATCAAGTCATCTCCAACTCATGGCAACCCCAAGTACATCAGAATGAAGGATTATCAGGCCTTGTGCCATCTCCATGATCATTGGTATGTTTGAGCCCATTGCTGTGGCTACTGTGTATTTTGAGTGTCTTTCAACGTAGGGGGCTCATCTTCTAGCACTGTATTGGGCAATATTCTGTTGTGAGCCACAGGGTTTTCTTCAGCTAATTTTCAGAAGTAGATTTCTAGGCCTTTCTTCCTCATCTGTCTGAGTCTGGAAGCTTTGCTGAAACCTCTCTACCCGGGGTGACCCTGCTGGTATTCGAAATACTAGTGGCATAGCTTCCAGCATCATAGCAACATGCAAGCCAACACAGTACAACAACAGACTGGCAGATGGGTGGAGACCCAATGATTCTAGAAGGTGTCTAATAGCCTGTAATAAAAATCTTTCCTTACTTAAATTAGCTAGGTGATTCTATATTCTGCAACTGAACTTTTACCATTACAGTAATTAGTATCAAGACTCCCAAGAGAATGGGCATGGTATTGGGACGGGTAATATGATCTACTAGTGTTTGAAAGCAACCCTTCCTTCAGAATATGGGTTACCTGTTTTTAACTCTGCCAGAAAACTTAATGGGGAGAAAAAGAAAAAAAAGACAAGCTCAGGGGCAAATACAAAGTCTTACTTGGGAGGAGAAGGCTTACACACCTAATGAGTAGCACAGATTTTGCTAATTAATATAATGAGAAACCAAGGAAGTATTGGTGGGGATGTATTCTAAAGGTTATAAACCAGGAAGAAAGGAACATAATTTAGATTAGTCTGAATTAACCAAAATGAGGGGTACTTATCAGAGATTCTGTATTCAATGTGTTGGCTCGAACAACTGAGAATGGTTCTAAACATTTGCTTGAAAGATTGACTGAAACTTGGCACTCAGTAGTTAGTAGCCTACACTAAAGGACTTTGAGATTCCAGAAAAACCTTGATTAAGCAGAAGAAGAAATCAAAAGACTGACGGAGACAGAAATACTGGAGTGGATTTTCCATGTGGAACTTGCTCACTTACCCCTATGTTAGTTTCCTGTTGTTGCTGTAACAAATTATCATAAAATTGTTGTTGTTGTGTGCAGTTGAGCTGATTCTGACTCCTAGTCACCCTACATGACAGAATAGAACTGCCCATAGGGTTTCCTAGACTGTGATCTTTATGGGAGCAGATTGCCAGGTCTTTTCTCCTGAGGAGTGACTGGTGAGTTCAAGCCACCAGCTTTTTAGTTAGCAGTCCAGCACTTAACTATTGCATCACAATGGCTCCTTTTACCATAAAATTAGTGGCTTAAAACAACAAGAATTTATTATCTTATAATTCTGGCAGTCAGAAGTCCTAAAATGAAGGTTTTGCAGAGCTGTGGTCCTGGAGGCTTCAAGGGAAATTTGTTTCCTTGCCTTTTCCAGCTTCAAGAGGCCACCTGCCTGCATTCCTTAACTCATGTCCCTTTCCTCTCTCTTTAAAGTTAGCAGTATAGCATCTTGGAATTTCTCTCTCTGACCTGTTTCCATCTTCATAGCTCTGACTTTCCTGCTTCCCTCTTATAAGGATCTTTATAATTACATTGGGCCCACCTGGAAAATCCAAAATATTCTTCCCATCTCAAGATATTTAACTACATCTGCAAAGTCTCTTTTGCCACATAAGGTAACATATTCACAAGTTCTGGAGATTAGGATGGGGATACCTTGTAGCGGGGGCAGTATTCTGTCCACTACACCCCCTAGCTATGTCCCCTGAGAGAGATAGATGGTTTGTCCTTTATCAAGGCATTGAGAAATATGTTAATGAAGGGAAGCAAACATCTTTAAAAAGTGCTAAAGTGACTGTCCTCTGCAGGTTGCTAATGCAGGTAGGAAAAGGTCCTGTTAAGAAGGTCTCCCAGAAATCCTAAAGTGGTAGAGGGTGGAGACAGCTCTTGGTGGCCAGAGCCAAGGAGGATGTGGTTACCAGAAGTTTTTAAGGAACTAAAAGGCTTCCTGGGAAAGAGTTCATCTTAAGAGATAAGAGGAAGGTACACAAATATGATCTAGAAACAAAACGAGCCTTAATTATTAGGGGAGCGGAGAAGCAAGGTTCTAACACTTAGACATATTTTCCAGCCAACTTCCGTGAGCGCTCAGAAGGAAAAGTGTTGAAAAATAAACAACAATAACCAAAATTAACCACAAAAAAAAAAAAAATAATGACTGAAGTAAATACATAGATTTTTAATTCCGTGAAATGTGATGAGGAAACGTAGTGCATGCAGTGTTGGTGTTCTGGACTCAGAGGCTGTCTCCAGTGGTCGGAGCCAGCATCACACCAGCTGTGGTGGGTGGTGTCCTCAGGGTCATCATGATGACATTGTAGGGGCTTAAGCAATAGCGGGAGCAGGCAACAGCAAAACATCCTCTAAAAACTCATAAGTCGAGGGTAGATTTTTTGGAGGACTGAGAGTACACAAAAGTGTGGGAAAGATTATCACCAGAGAAATGTCACAACTACCATCACTACTGCGATTTAACACTGATCACTTTTTATGTGACAACCTTGTGCTAAGTACTTCACAAACATGATCTCATTTAATCATTATTTCCTCAATTTGTGGGTAGGAGGTAAGTGAGGGTTAGGCAAGTTAAGTAAGTTAAGGGACGTTAAGGAGAATCTGTGTAGTAGTTGGCCCAACTATTCGCAACCAGGAAGTGGAAGAGCAAAGACTGCCAACAGGTGCTTCTGTACCCAGTTTAACATAATTTCACCCCATGCCTCTCTGTAAATATGTCCCACTTTTTTCATCTGAGACCTGCAGGGCTTAGGGAAATCATGTTATGCTCTATGTGGAAACTGAGGCATAAGAAGTCTCAATAACTTGCCAGAGGCCACACAGGTTCATCTTACAGAACTGGGACAAGAATCTAGGTTTCTGACTTCCAGCGTAATGTTCTTTCCACAAAAACATACTCAAGATGTGAACAAAGCTCAGGAAATGAGACCAGCTTAGTCTCTATGTGATAAAAGAGACCACAGGTATCCCTCAGCCCTGTGACACCCAGACACATCTTCACCCTGAGATGCGAAAAGGTAAAGAACTGTGTATAATCTGCCCCCTGCCTCCCCATCTATTTGTTGTGTACCATCCAGTTGACTCTGACCCATAGTGACCCTATAGGACTGCCCCATAGGGTTTCCTAGGCTGTAATCTTTCTCCCGCGGAGTGGCTAGTTGGTTCGAACCACCGACCTGTTGGTTAGCAGCCGAGCGCTTAACCACTGCACCACTAGGGCTCATTCCCCACCCATAACCTCACATAAAATGTAGCTGTTGTGAGCCTCCAAAAGATGTGTCCTAACTCTTGGGACCTGTGAATGTGACCATATTTAGAAATACGATTTTTGCAGACGTGATCAAGGTAAGATGAAGTCATACAGGATTAAAGTGGGCCCTACATTCAGTGACAGGAGTTGTTATAAGAGATTTGAACATACACAGACACAAGCAGAAAGCCATGTGACTACAGAGCAGAGATTGGAGTGATGTGTCTAGAAGCCAAGGACGCCATGGACTACAACCACCAGAAGCTGGAAGAGACAAGAAAGGATCTTCCCCTAGAGACTTCCAAGAGCATAGCCTCCAGAACTGTGAGACAATAAATGACTATTTGTTTTGAGGCATCCAAATTTGTGGTAATTTGTTATGGCAGCCCTGAGAAACTAATGCAGTAACAAATCTTGGACCAGCAGCTATCAAACGTTTGATATTCACCCAAGGGATTTGATACTCTCCCAAGAGAGTACCACTAAGCATCATGAATTAAGCAGGGTTACAAATATCCGTGTGGATGAATTTACAACAGAATATTGAGAAGACACTAGCAAATTAAAGAAGAATACATCCAACATGATACAACTGACAAAAAGTTTAAAAAATGTACAATGTAATATAGTTTTAAGAATATACGTATATGTAGTTAAATATAAAGAAATGCCTAGACATAATAACCCTCAAATTAAGAGGAGTGGGCGGAATGGGGGAGATGGAGAACACAGAGGAAGAGAGGGATATGATGGGGGTAAAGTGTCAACTGTAGTGATAATGTTTAATTTCTCAAGGTGGGTAATGGGCACACGGGTCTTCATAGTTTTACTCACATCTTTCTGTATGTCTGAAATATTTCATAATGAGTTATTTAAAACAAACAAACAAAAATAAGGAACAAAATGTGTAATCTTTAGGCCGTGAGACTATTGAATTTCCGGACCTAGTCAAATGATTGTATTTCTAGTAGATAATGTTGTACTTGACTTTAAGAATATTATGAGGGTGGTCTCTATATTCATATTCTAGTGTTGAGAAAGAGCTTACAGATAAGCTTAAGCAGAGGGCATTTCATTACATTTCTAATAAAACAAACTACGGCCCTTGGCATTAACCTTACAAATCATTTCACCCCTGTGCTGGACTTAAATGGCAGTTAGTTGCTTACAAATGCCCCAAGAGCCTCAAACTAGAACTGAACTCTGTCATAGTCCAATGAAACAGCTTTCACTTTCTTTAGAGATCTGTCCTTTCTTTTCTTTGCAAAAACCCTTTCTAGAATGGGGGCAGGTCTAGAGGGAAGAGGATAGGATCGGCTGCCACATGCCATGAATTCATGGCTGCAAATCCTATTAAGAATTCAGCTCTCTCCACGCAGTTTTACTCAATGCTCTGAGAGCCATTTTCGGTGTTGGGACCAGTAGGGGTGGGGAGAGGGGTGGAACATCTTGGCCTTGGCCCAGCTATGTCTAGATAAACTGGAAACTTGCCCTGGCAGTTATTTTCCTCTATTGTGCAAGGCAGGGCCAAGTGATGTCATCGGGGCATGCAGATGTCTCTGCCCTCTTCTGTGACTAGTGCCAAGAAAAATGGTCTTTGCAATCAAGTGATGATTCTTCCCCCAACCCAGACTCTGCAGCCGACCATTGCTATACCTTGTGGCCTTAGTCCAAATTCCTGAAAGATCAAGAAATGCTTTTCTTTAGAGAAACAATGTCCTGCTGCTTTGCTTTAAGCTTTAAAAGAGGATGCTGGCTTATCTCCAGCTATTAGAAAATCCTGTTTGCATCTCAGTTCTGTCACCCGAGGCGCACAAAAAGAGCAAATTAATTAATTCTTTCTTAACGTTTTTCACGCGTATGTATTCATTCATTGAAAGAGCAAATACTTATTGATACTGTGAAAACAGCGTGGAGACGGCATCTGATCTCCTCTAACTTCACAAGGGGGAAGGAGGATCAAGATCAACAGTCCAAGACTGATTCCTATGAGGCGGGGGTCTGACATACCTCCTCTCTCCGCCGTCTTTACCAGTTCTAGCACCAGCCATCCCTCCCACAGTACTGTCTACTTCTCTGCTGGGTTTGATAAATTCTTTGTAATGGCCATACAGAACTCACAGACCATACCCAAGATTATGGAATGTATTAGGGAAGTCATAGGTTACAATTCAGGCTCAGGAACATTCAGAATACAGTTCTTCCATCAGGACAGCCTCTTTTCAGTTGTGCTCGCAGGCATGTCTCTCCCTGGCCTTCGGCCTCTGCCTAAAGTTATTCAGCTTTCCTGATCTGTGGGCCAGGAAGCCCACCAGGCTGTCTCCTGCTGCCAGGTCTCTGCTGCCAAGTCTCTGCTGCTGCTTCTCACTGGCTTTATTGTTACAGTTCTTTTTGTCTCCTGGTTCCAGAAGCTTCTCATTGCAAAGATCCTGGGTCCAAAGGATATACTGGCTCCTGGCTGTTCTTTCTTGGTGGTGGTGGTATCCACTCTTCCCTGCCTCTGAGATTGCTCATTTCAAGCCCAGTGGGATGGCAAAACTGACCAATCCCTTTGGTGGACTACAATTATCCTATCACACAGTCCCGCCCAAACACCTGGGTGAGAGTTACAAGACATGACAAGAAAGGCCACACAAAAGCAATCTATTACACCAAACATACATATGCAGGGACTGCAGAAACAGAGATTAAGGACACATGTACTTCCATAGACGTAAGTGTAGGCCACAGACGAGAAAACTAAGGAACAGACAACTACAGTACAACATTGAGCAATGAGAGAGACAGGCAGAGATAGAGATGGGAGCCCACAGAAGGATGACTTAACATGGGCCAGTGGGCAGGAGGGCTGTTCGGGGGAAGTTTCAGAATAAGTGCCACATTGATAAGAGGGAATTAACCGGATGAAAAAAGGAAAGTAGCAATTTTGGATGGAGCAGCAGGTGGGAAATCAAAGGGTCGTGAGAGAGCACGATGCAATCTGGGAATTGCAGGAACCAAGGGGTTTTGGTAGTGATAGTGGCAACTAGAATGGATTCTAATGACTGTACTTGTCCTCAGTTTCCTCAAGGGTAGCACACACACAACAGCAAATCACCCAGACATTGAGTTCACGCCAGGCACTGTGCTTGGAGTTGTGTACACATTATCACATTTAATTTCTATAAAATTCCACTTTAGCAACAAGGAAGTGGTCTAGACAAGATTTGAACCTGATTTGCCTGCCTCTTAATATGTGTCCTTTACAGTCTCACTGCACAGGGTTTTAAGATCAGTTCTACCAACTGCACAGCTATTGTGACGACCAAATGAAATTAAGTATGTAAAACCCCGTGGAAAACTATAAAATACCATATCTATAAAGTGTTTTTTTTAATGATACAATTTTTTTTTTAAAGAAAGCCTAGAATCAGTGATAACGCATTGACAATTCCCAGTGTATTTCCAGCTAGTTTGGAACCAGGGATCCGAGGTAGTAGAGAAAGGAAGGAGGTAGTTTACACTCTGGGAATATATTTTATAATCCTCAAAGTAGAGGGTGCCCCTGCCCTAACTTACTTGCGTGCAAAATCATCTTTAGAGGATCTATCAGCTTGTGAGCTTTATCTTAGGGAACTCAAGCTACAGTGAATCCTTTTTTTTTCCTTCTTTTTTTATTGTGCTTTAGGTGAAAGTTTACAGCTCAAGTTAATTTCTCATTCAAAAATATATATGCGTATTGTTTTGTGACATTGGTTGCAATCCCCACGATGTGACAGCACACTCCCCTTTTCCACCCTGGGTTCCCTGTACCCATTCATCCAGTTCCTGTCCCTTCCTGCCTTCTCATCCTGCTTTTGGACAGGAGCTGCCCATTTGGTCTCGTATATTTGATTGAACAAAGAACTACGTTCCTCATGTGTGTTATTTTTTGTTTGATAGGTTTGTCTAATCTTTGTCTGAAAAGTGGGCTTTGAGAATGGTTTCAGTTCTGGGTTAGCAGAACTTCAGGGGGTCATAGTTTTGGGGGTTCCTCTAGGCTCTGTCAGACTAGTAAGTCTGTTTTTTTTCATGTGAATTTGAATTCTGTTCTACATTTTTCTCCTGCTTTGTCAGGGACTCTCTGTTGTGATCCCTGTCAGAGCGGTCATTGGTGGTAGCTGGGCACCATCTAGTTCTTCTGGTCTCAGGCTTGTGGAGTCTCTGGTTCATGTCGTCCTTGAGTCCTTTGGGCTAGTATTTTGTTGTGTCTTTGGTTTTCTTCATTTTCCTTTGCTCCAGGTGGGATGGGACTAATAGACATATCTTAGATGGCTGTTCGCAGGGTTTTAAGACCCCAGACGCTACTCACCAAAGCGGGATGTAGAACATTTTCTTGATAAACTGTGTTATGCCAATTGACCTAGATGTCCCTTGAGACTTGGTCCCCAGGCCCTAACCCCAACTACTCGTTCCCTCAAAGTGTTTGGACATTTCTAGGAAACTTCTATGCTTTTGCTTTGGTCCAGTTGTGCTGACTTCCCCTATATTGCGTGTTGTCTTTCCATTCACTGAAGTTGACACTTGTCTACTATCTAGTTAGTGATTAAAAATATGGAATGCTTCACGAATTTGCGTGTTATCCTTGTGCAGTGGCCATGCTAATCTTCTCTGTATTGTTCCAATTTTAGTATATTTACTGCAGAAGCGAGCACTAGAGTGAATTCTTATTCATGCTTATTATACAGCAGTACTGATGCAGGTGGTCCCTGGGTAGCACAAACAGTTAAGCAGTTAGCTACTAACCGAAAGGTTGGCAGTGACCTTGAACCCACCCAGAAGAAAGGTCTGGCAATCTGCTTCCAAAAGGTCACAGCCATGAAAATCCTATGATGTACAGTTCTACTCTGCATACATGAGATTGCCATGAATCGGAAATGATTCAATGGCGTTTTTTTGTTGTTGTTGTTTTACTGATACAGGTAATCAAGGGAAGGGGTGGGAATTTCAGAAATTGGGAAAGGGTGATTTGACATGGTACCTTCCAAATTCATATAGATAAAATAAGGTTTTTCAGTGCAACTCAGGGTTGTGAAGGACACATATATGGACATTATTTCAGCATAATATGGCCGAGAACTTATACTATAAGCAAGACTAGTTACATAATTTGCAGACTCCAGTGAAAAATAAAAATGCAGGGCCCCTTGTTCAAAAATGTTGAGAATTTCAAGATGGCAACAGCAGAACATTAAGCCATATGTGTTGCCTTTCTGAGAGTGGGGACCTATGTGACTGCACAGCTTTCATGCCCATGAAGCTGGCCTCATCTATAGGATATGAATCTCCCGTGTAATCTGGTGAATGGTGTTGGTGGAGACTAATCCAATAAAGTTTTTGTTCTGGAAGTCAAAAGAAGACAGTGTTTCAAGAAGAAGGGGATGTGTAGTACTGGCATAATGATAAACATATAGGTCAATTGAATAGAATTGAGAACCTATAAACAAAACCTAACATTTATGGTCAATTCAATGGAGAAAGAACAATCTTTCCAATGAATGGTTCTGGGACAACTGGATATCCACATGCGAAAGAATGAAGTTGTACCCCTACCTCACACTATATACAAAAATTAACTCAAAATGAATTGAAGACCTAAAGGTAAGAGTTAAAATTATAAAACTCTTGGGAGAAAATATAGAGGCAAATCTTCATGACTTTGGATTAGGCAGTGGTTTCTTAAATATGGCACCAAAAGCACAAGCAACCAAATTAAAAATAGATAAATTAGACTTCACCAAAATTAAAAATTTTTGTGCTTCAAAGGACATCATTAAGAAAATGGAAAAAACAAGCAAACAACTCACAGAATGGGAGAAAATATTTGCAAATTATATATATGATAAGGGATTTACATCTAGAATATATAAAGAATTCTTACAACTCAACAATAAAAAGACAAATAACCCATTTAAAAAAGGGGAAATGATCTGAATATATATTTATCCAAAGTAGATATATAAATAGCCGATAAGCATATGAAAATATGCTCAACATCATTAATCATCAGGGAAATGCAAATCAAAATCACAATGAAATATCATTTCACATCCACTAGGTTGACTATCATCAAAAAGAAAGATAATAACAAGTGTTGGTGATGACATGGAGAAATTGGAACACTTGTTCATTGCTATGTAAAATGGTACAACCACTTTGGAAAACAGTCTGGCAGTTTCTCTATAGGTTAAACATACAGTTACCATATGATCCAGTTACCATTTCTAGGTGTATACCCAAGAAGAATAAAAACACATGTCCATGAAAAATTTGTACATGAATGTTCATAGAAGCATTATTCGTAATGGCTAAAAAGTGGAAACAACCAGAATGTCTATCAACTGATGAACAGATAAACAAAATGTGGTATACTCAAGCTGCAAAAAGAAACGAAGTTGTGATACATGCTACAACATGGATGAGCCTTGAAAACATTATGCTAAGTGAAAAAAATCCAGGCACAAAAGGACACATATTATGTGACTTCATTTATATGAAAAGCCCAGAAAAAGCAATCTACAAAAAAAGTAGATTAGTAGTTGCCTAGGGTTAGGGGTGAGTAGGAGAGTAGATGGGATTTCTTTTTGGGTTGATGAAAATCTTCTAAAATTGATTGTGATGATGGTTGCACAAATCTGTTAATATACTAAAAACCATTGAATTGTACATGTCAAGTGGGTGAATTTTAAGTATGTGAATTATATCTCAATAAAGCTGTTCTAAAAAAAGAAATAAATATTTTTATAGCAAAAAATAAATAAAAGAAGGGGTGGTGAAATATGCAAAACACTGCTAAAAGGTGGTGTGAAATGATGATGGAATATATTGAACATATTTGCTAACATGGAAAACAACAGTTACTTGACAAGAGTACGTTCAGAAAAATGACAGGGATTGAAATCAGATTGAGGTGAATGAAAGAGTGAGAAAATGGATACAGTTTGTGGCAAAAACTATTTCAAGTGATTTAGTTGTGAAGAGGTTCAAAGAAATGGGATATTATCTGGAAGGGGCTGTAAGGTCAAGAGTTTTTTTTTTTTTTAAGATGGGAGATACTAGAATACGTTTTCATGTTGATGAAAATGACATGGTTGAGACAGAGAGATGTTGATGATGCAGAAGAGGGGGGATAAGATAAGGTTCTAAGTCTGAAACAGGATAAGGCCAGAAGGGATACACAGCATGTTAGGGATTGAATTGTGTTCCTAAAAAATATGTGTTGTGAACCCTAACCTCTGGCCTGTGGTTATTCAAGCCAGATTCAGAAGAGGATGTGGAAAGAGGGATATCACTGCTAATGTCAGATGGATCATGGCTGAAAACAGAGAATACCTGAAAGATGTTTACCTGTGTTTTATTAACTATGCAAAGACATTTGACTGTGTGGATCATAACAAATTATGGATAACATTGTGAAGAATGGGAATTCCAGAACACTTAATTGTGCTCGTGAGGAACCTGTACATAGACCAGAGGCAGTCACTCAAACAGAACAAGGGGCTACTGCACGGTTTAAAATCAGGAAAGGTGTGCATCAAGGTTATATCCTTTCACCATACTTATTCAATTTGTATGCTGAGCAAATAATTCAAGAAGCTGGACTATATGAAGAACAAGACATCAAGATTGGAAGAAGACTCATTAACAACCTGCATTATACAGATGACACAACCTTGCTAGCTGAAAGCAAAGAGGACTTGAAGCACTTACTGATGAAGATCAAAGACTACAGCCTTCAATATGGATTACACCTCAAGATAAAGAAAACAAAAATCTTTGAAACTGGACCGATGAGCAACATCATGATAAACAGAGAAAATATTGAATTGTCAAAGATTTCATTTTACTTGGGTCCACCAACCCCATGGAAGCAGCTGTCAAGAAATCAAACAGCATATTGTATTGGGCAAATTTGCTGCAAAAGAGCTCTTTAAAGTATTAAAAAGCAAAAACTTCACTTTGAGGAGTAAGATATGCCCGACCCAAACCATGGTATTTTCAATTGCTCATATGCATGGGAAAGCTGGACAATGAATAAGGAAGACCAAGGAAGAGGTGATGCCTTCAAATTATGGTGTTGGAAAAGAATATTGAATATACCACAAACTGCTGGAAGAAGGAACAAGTCTGTCTTGAAAGAAGTACAGTCAAAGTGCTCATTAGAAGCAAGGACAGAGAGAATTCATCTCACGTAATTTGGACGTGTTATCAGGAGGGGCCAGTCCTTGTAGAAGGACATCATGCTTGGCAAAGTACAGGGTCAGTGAAAGAGAGGAAGACACTCAATGAGATGGATTGACACCGTGGCTGCAACAATGGGCTCAAACACAGCAATGATTGTGAGGATGGTGAAGGACCGGACAGTGTTTTGTTCTGTCGTATGTATGAGTCGGAACCTACACCACAGCACCTAACAATAGCAACAACAACAAGCCTTTTGTTATGATCCTATTTGGTAATGGGTTGTCTTTGTTATGTTGATAAGGCAGGATTAGTTTAGGGTGTGTATTAAGTCAATCTCTTTTGAAATATAAAAGAGACTAAACAAGAAAATCAGAGACAGGGGAAGATAGATGTCAAGCCACATGGAGATCTCCAAAGAGCCAGGAAACAAGCTGAAGAGACAAGGACCTTCTCCCAGAGGCGGCAGAGAGAAAAAGCCTTCCCCTAGACTCAGTCCCCTGAATTTGGACTTCTAGCCTCGTAAACTGTAAGAAAATAAATTTGTTTGTTAAAGCCATCCGTTTGTGGTATTTCTGTTATAACAGCATTAGATAACTAAGATTTACCACAAGCAAAGAGATTGACCATTGATAAGATAACGCTTCTGTCACGAGAACAGAAGGGAAGAAAGACAAGCTGAGCATGATTGAAAACAGGTTTATAGATCTGGTGATAAGAATACGAGGGAGTTCCTAAGATACGAAGGAAGTCATCTGAAAGTGAGAGCATTAGGGAGAAGACATAAAAAGGATGGTCAGTATACGATTTGAGGAGAGAAGAAAAGGTATGAAATCATCCTTGTGGAGTCTGGTAGAGCAAGCCTACTTGAGAAGCCTGTTACAGCACGATCGGATTATAATCATGAGTTCAAAATGAGACAAAACTGCCTGTGAACTAAGCCAGACCCCAAGTGCTGGTCTAGACTCTGCTTTTGGCAAGAATGATGACCTGGGCTTCCCTAAAGTTAATTCCACTTTGTTTTAGTGTTTCCTCAGTGAGAAACTAGAATAAAGGATATTAAAATAAAATAAAGCTTTTGTAATAGTACAAAGAATTGTAGTCCTCTGGTCCCTCACCTATACCTCATAGAGATGTACCCAAGGTTCAGAGGTCTCAGCAGTCCTCAGAGTGAAGGATCCTCCAGGTAAAAGAAGTCTTTACCCCTTCTTTGGGCTTGGGAGGTGGTGGAGATATCAGCCCACATCCTTGGAACATAGTGGATGGGTTCTGAATTCATAATTCCTTGCTAGGCTGCAGTTACATGACCAAGCTACTCCTATGTTTTATTTCTTGCTACGCCTTTGGATGTCTTCAGAGTTTCATAGCGTCATACCCGTGCCCAGTCTACAACAGCCTGGTGATATTAATTTCATCAGCAAGACTCAGATCTGTAAGTGCAGATCAAGAGGTGAATGACTACCACGCTGGTGTCTGTTCTTTACTTTAAAAGCACATTAGCATAAACAGTAAGATATAAAGGCGCGTGTTCATTTAACCTACACTCTAGGACAGGGTTTTTCAAATGAGGTCCTGTGAAATGTCATTAGTGATTCTGTAAGAGATCGTGAATAAAAAATTAAACATGTTTTGAACTTCCCATAGCACATAAAGCGAGCACTGCTAGTGACCTAGCAGCCCTGTAAGAATTTTGTTAGAGGTCGTCTAGCCCCACTGTATGGTACTGAGAAGCCCCACACTCAGCTGCAAACCCAAAGGTTGGAGGTTTGAGTTCACTCAGAGACATCTTAGAAGAAAGGCCTGGTGATCTGCTTCCGGAAAAGTCAGCCATTGAAAACCATATGGAGCAAAGTTCTACTCTGACACACATGAGGTTGCCACAAGTTGGAATTGACTTGACAGCAAGTGAAAATGGCAGTGAACAGTAGGAGTGTGTTCATTTGGCTGGGCCGTTCTCAATTTTCTATGCAAGTCAGGAGAAGTTGTTGATAATCGGTGAGTGCCTTATCGCACGTAGGGGAAGATCTTAGGCTGATGACGTTAGTCTCTCTGTCCAGGTAATTCCTTCCCCCAGTCTTCTCTCCCCTGCTCCTGACGGATATACGAGAACAAACAAGTTCTACTTAGTGTAATAGAAAATTGGAGGGAGATTTTCAGTCTAAAAAAGGAATTTTTATGTGTCACAACTCAGCTTTCTGCCTGCCACCTTACTGTTGTAAACATTGCAAAGTGAGGATGATGTAGGTTAGAAGAGAATTGTATTGTGTTGTTCTCACGTTTTTTGCAATTTATCTTTAGTTATTATACTTTCCGTGCAATAATGTATGTTCTGTGTAGAACTGATGTTTTAAAAACATGTCCGATGATTCATGTGGTCATTTTTAAAATTGAGATATGAAATGGATTCTAGGTCTAGGCCTACAGACAATTTCTGATAAAGTGATAAAATGGTGAAGAATCACAATCATATCATCGTATCTGTGCAACCAAGGGTACACAAGATGCCTATATGTATTTAAAATGAAAGTTGCTCATTGATGGATTTTACAGGCAAACAACTTATGAGTACAGCAATGGCTTGGACAAAATGGAAGAAAAAAAAAAAACCCTCAAATCTGAGATGTAAAAATGCTGGTTGTTTTAGAAAGCTACTGGAATTTCAAAACAAACAGTATAAAGTTCTTGTTAAAAGGTTACGTTCAGAGAAAAGGCTCAGGAAGGAAGGTATTTAGTGGCAGAACTAACAGCCCTGAAAAAGAAAAGTCAGTATTGATGAGAACCTAACAATGCCAGCATGTTAAATTTATACTGATCAAAATGCTAGGACAATTTCCAGTACGAGAAATTGAAAAGCTTCCACTCTCAAACAGTGTGATAAGTTAACATATCAATGACATGCCACTTGTTGCTGAAAAGATTTTGTATAATAAACTGGAAAAAAAAAAAAACAACGGCTTCTCTATTAGGTTAACACCAATTATGTCACTGGTAAGATTCGTAAGTAATGCTGAATTTCAAAAAAAAAATTTCAGCTGCAAAAAAACTGCTCGAACCAGACTTACTGGTCCGACAGAGACTGAAGAAATCCCAAGAATATGACCCCTGGACACCTTTATAGTTCAGTAACGAAGTCACTCCTGAGGTTCACCGTTCAGCCACAGATTAGACAGGTCCATAAAGGAAACGAGACTAAATAGGCACACCAACTCAGGGGCAGGGACAAGAAGACGGTAAGGGACAGGAAAGCTGGTAATGGTGAACCCAACGTCGAGAAGTAGGGTAGTGTTGACATGCCATGGGGTTGGCAACCTATGTAACAAAACAATATGTGTATTAATTGTTTAATGAGAAAATAATTTGCTCTGTAAACCTTCATGTAAAGTACAATTAAAAAAAAAAAAACTGCTCAAAACAAACAAAGGCCAAAGTGCACTTTATCTTCATATGCTGAGACAAAGCACGTTTGGGAGGTATCCTGTTGGCTTCTGTACTGATGATGCCTCATCAATGGTGGTAACACCAGAAGGTCCTGACATTGTTAACACACACTGTTTTCTTCATAAAGAGGTGTTTGGGTCAAAACTCTTAGAGAGGAAAGGAAAAAAGTTTTGGATGCTGCTACAAATATGATTAGCTTTGTTAACAAAAATCAGTTCTATCAAGAACTAAACAAAAAAAAATTGTGTGGAAACTCAAATAGAAAGACCTAAATCTTTTCCTAAAAACGGAAATTTCACCAGTGAGTTTGAGGGATACTTATAAGAATATAGAAGACCAGATTTCGCAGAGTGCTTCAAAGGTGAAGAAGGGCTGCGTGAACTGGTCTGTCAGAGGTTTTTTATCACATGAACCAGGGGAACAAGGCTCTGCAAAGCCCCAGAGGCAATGTTTTGACTTTAAAGGTTAAGATTCTTAGATTTAAAAGTAAACTGGATTTTTGGAAAGATCATGTTGCAAAAGAATATCTTGAGATGTATCCACTTCTGCTGGGGCCTGCGGATATCAGCAAGTCTCATTTTTTCTTGAAAACTACCTGGAAGAACTGTAGAATAAAGTTGAATCATATTTTTCCTCTCTTTCAGCACAAGTGTGTGACAGGTGAGGGGTCCTTTTCCTGAATCTTTAGCTTAGTCTGAGAATAGCTTTGAGTGAAGAGGAAGAACTTTGTGAACTGAAGCCTAATTGTACACTCAAGATGAGTTTTCCTGATCTTTCCTTAGACAAGTCCTGGATTTCTACTAAAAGAAGAATGTCCTGCTAGTCACGGGGAAGCAATGTGTAAGAAAGTGTTGTCTTATTTAATAAGCACCAAGAGCAAAGGCAAAATCATCTCATTTTGGCTGAAAATTAAATCTGTATGTATTTTTCCCAAGTTCAAGCCAGAACTGAATTTCTGTGCAGCACAAAACAAGTACAGGCTTCACATTAAAGAGGTAAATTTTAGTTTTTATTTTCAATCTCAAAAATAACACTTTTACACATATATAGGCCTATCAAAGAGATAAAGAAATCAACACATATGCATAATAATTTTCTAATTGCTAGGCCTATTTTTAAGCCTGATCATATTACTCACTAAGAAATTTTTTTTCAAAGTATTATGTAAAGTTGTGTTTTAGGATATATACATTTACGTATATATATGTATATATATACCTGTATATACATATATATCTATATATCTTGCTTTGGCTTATGCTTTTATAAGCTTTACTACTTAATGTTTGTCAATAAATTTTAATGTTCTAAATAGCATTAATTAAAAGCAATTTACAGGCTTTATTTGAATTAAATCTACTGAGCCAACCTTCAGAAAAATTAAACTCTATTTTGGCTTAAGCCAGTTACTTACGAAATTTATTGTATTGGCTTTCTGAGTTTTTAAGATTTATCAAATGGAAAACCCTATGGAGCACAGTTCTACTCTGGGGTTGCTGTGAGCTGTAATTGACTCAAAGGGAACTGGGTTTTTTGTTTTTTTTTTTTTAATGAAAAAGAAAGACACTTATTTTGAGAAAGGTAAACAAAGATAAACTATCTGTTTTTCCCTTTTTTTCCTGGAAAGATTGCTTACAAAGTCATTTTTAGTTTTCAACAAGGGAAACAAAATTCCTCTTGCACACACCATATGTCACATACATCATACTTCTTACCTTTTTTGTCCTGAAAAACATTTCACAGGCTTTTGCAGATTAAAAGGACTGAGAAAGCTGTTCTGAGGACAATCAGTTGCCATGTCAGAAATATGCCCTTCAAAGGGTGTCAGAAGGGCCACACTACTGAGGCATCTACCACAAAAAACTTAGATCTACGCAACACCAGGCTTTTTTCTAATTAGCATAATGAGTGTTAAGAATGTATTTTTATTTGTGAAATTAGAGGCTCATTAATTAATATAATTATTGGAAATGGGCTCTCAGTGTGAGGTCTGTAGCTACACCCTTACAGAGCTCATACCCTGAATGGACCTGTGTCTAATCATTGGTCAGTGGGTTTCTGGTTGCCTGGTGACAAATCTATGTGTAACAGAATCCTGTTTCTGCAACATGTGTCTGCCTCAGGGAAGTCTTTCATGCAAGATGTGGACAGATTTCTAATAGGTCAGAGAGCTGGAACTTACAGAACAAGTAGTATGAACTTTTCCCACCTGCTTACTAATGAATGATTGTGTACGAGACATCTACATGTGTGGCAGTATTTTATCTGTGACTCGATTTATTATAACCAAGTAGTGCATTTGTGTGGGCATTGGCGGTTCAGCAGTAGAATTCTTACCTTCCATGCAGTAGACTCAGGTTTGATTCCTAGTGAATACAACTCATGCACAGCTACCACCTGTCAGTGGAGGCTTGCATGTTACTATGGTGCTGAACAAGTTTCAGTAGAGCTTCCAGGCCATGATGGACTAGGAAGAAAGGCCTAGAAATCTACTTCTGAAAATCAGCCAATGAAAATCCTATGGATAACAACTATCAGAGCCGCAACCAATTATGGGGATGGGGTAATGTTTCATTCCATTGTGCACGGGGTCGCCATGAGTCTGGGGCTGACTTGATGGCAGCTAACCACAAGAACAGTGCATTGGTGGGGAAGTAGCCAACCCTCACCCACTTCAAACTCTCCATACTACTATTATCTATTAAAAGTAGCCAAGAATTTTGCATGGCCAAGGACAAGTAAACATGGCTTCAGTTTGCAACAGTTGGGTTCATCAATGGATGACATTATGCAAGGTAACTAGATCCTAGAAAGAGAGAGGCAAAAGATTTGAAGGAATTAGTGGTGGAGCAATTGTACTATTGATCTATAGAATATAAGTTGAATAAGGAGGGATGTGAAGCCAAGTGGGTGCTTAGATGCTGAAAAAATATGGGATTAAATGACTGTTAAAGAGAAGAATTGTTACCAAGTTCTCTTTAATGCCTTTCAAGAAAAAATAATTTCAGTAGTTTAACCCCAAATTAAACCTCAAGAATCTTCTATATAAAGAGATTTGACCTTTGATGTAATCCTTTATTATACATCATAATAACTTGCTTCTTGATTTCATAAATATGGACAGTATATAGAGAAATGTTAATCTAAAGCCAATTTTTTTTCCCCTTTACAATTCCTTTTCTTCTATGTAGAGATGATAAGTACTAAATGAATACAAAGATATTTAGCAGCAATTTTTGAAAATAGAGTTTTTCTGTAAGAATTAATCAATGAAACTTTTCCATGGAAATGAATTTTGGGCTATCCACTGTTTTATTTTATATTGAAAACAGAGACCATCTGCAACCACACAGTTTATTATTCACATTAACATGACTTTATTATTCCACTGCCTTTATCAACATAATTTTGCTATGCCAGGGAACTCTTGCCCAAGAAAATAAAAGTTGCAAGTAACTTTACTGTTCGTTTCAAGAACTTCCTGAAAGACCCATCAATTCTCCATTAGAAATCATCAAATGACAGTTTATATCCCAAGACTTTTTGAACCTCTTGCCTTTGCTGTATCCACCAATCTTAAACTGGTATATCTTGATGTTTCCCAGAATACCAGTGGCCATTGTGTTGATTCCGACTCATGTGGACCCCATGAGTATCAGACTAGAATTCTACCCCATAGAGTTTTCAATGGCTGATTTTTTTTGAAGTAGATTGCAAGGACTTTCTTCCGAGGCGCCTCTGAGTGAACTCAAACTTTCAACCTTTTGCAGCCGAGCGCGTTAACCATTTGCACCCCCTAGGGACTCCCAATCCTAATCAAGCCCCATGTAGAAAGAGCTGCCTTAAACCAAACTTTGAAATCTCTGAAATATCCTGACTCACTCTTCTGAGACACTGTTTAAGACTGCAGTAAAAATAAAAATAAATATAAACATATTTACATTAACATTCTTTTTTTTTTTCAATATATTGTCATTATCCTTTTAGTGATACCACAAGCTGACATTTTTTGAGTCTTACTAATGATTGGTGTTGAGCATTTTGTAAGCATCGAATTCTCAAAACAACATTATATTATTTGTTGTTGTTGTGTACCGTTGAGTCAATTTTGACTCATAGCAACCTTATAGAACAGGACAGAGTAGAAATGCCCTATGGGGTTTCCTTGGCTGTAGTCTTTATGGGAGCAAATCATCAGGCCTTTTCTCCTGCGGAGCGGCTGGTGGGTTTGAACCACCAATCTTTCAGTTAGCAGCCGAGCGCTTATCCATTTTGCTGCCAGGGCTCCTTCCAACATTATATAATAGGTAAAATATTATAATTCTCATTTTGCAGAATGGAAAAAAATGAGGCTTAGGAAGATCTCATAACTTCCTTAAGGCTGCACAGCTAGGAAGGAGAGGTACCAGGATCTGAACCCAGATGATTTATCCTCAGAAGCCATCTTTTTAACCACTAAATCTCCCTTCCAACACTTTTAGACATAAATGGTTATCAACCATGTATAGTACTGTCAACCAGAAATGACCATAACCAATCTAGACCAACCCCAGATGCTTCCACTTAAAAACCTTATTTAACTGATAATTTCCAAACTCGCATTCTCTTGATATTTCATCACACTAAAGCTAAGAACCCTTGCATCTATTACTAAAGATAGAAAGGACACATGGCCCAATCACAAGCTTGCCCCTGCCTTTGCTTAAGTGACAACTTTCTAGAACCCTTCCCCGCTTTTCCCAACTAATTTGCTCAAAGGTTCTAAAAAAAGAGGTGGCTATCTTTCTCACATTGAAGTGGTTGATATTTCCTTTTGAGTGCCAGGCTTCCTTGCTGCAGCAATTTGGCTTACTCCCAAATAAAATCTTCATTAAAATTTTCATAACTCGACTCCAGAATCTTTCATTTAACAGTGTGTTTCCTAGACTTTGCCTCTCATCCCCTCTTCTAATCTCCACCAGGAGAAAACGTAATATAATATCTAGTGTCCTGAGCTAACCTACACACTCACCACTCTAAAGCGGGAAATGGATCCAATACTGTCTCAGGGAGTTATCCCCCAAGAACTATAAGTCATCCAGTCTTCATTTAGAGCATTCAATGACAGGAAGGAAAGGAGAGATACTGACATTTACAGTAGTCCAGTCTATCTATAGGGAACAAACTCACTTTGATTTAAAGCAATTTACAAAGGGATTTGTATACCTCATTTCAACTGTTTCACCAAGGTCTTGACTCACTGCTGCAGGTTGTGTAATCAGTAACATTAATCTAGCAACTGGTGGCAAAATACTTAGTCATGATGGCTAACTGGGGCATTTCAGAAGAACCCTGCTGTTTAATTAAGAGAGAACTGATGAGAGTGTAGAGAGCAGAGGGTTATGAAAGGCACTTGTACATCAATGTGCTTATGCCTAGTTCAATACAATGGCTTTTCAAGCCAACGATTCAAATAAACTGACATCATTATGGTACACGAATTTAAAAGGGGTCACTATTTACTAACTAATTTTATTTTAACATACACTTAGAAGCAAATAGTTACTGCTGGGGATAACAGAAGGTGGCCAGATGTCCCAATGCACTGAGTACAAAGGATGATGTCTGTGATCACTCACAGGCTTCTATTTACCCACAAGTTTCCGCGTGAAGTATAGGTTTAGAAACATATCTCCGCTTACCTATGCAACATGAAACCATTAAATTGCAAAGCAATTCTGTATTTATCATTTCCAGTTCCAATTCCTTTGAAAGCAAAAGAATAGTTTGACCTATGATTGTGTTTGTATCTTTATTTTCAAATGGTCATGTTAACATTTACATTTCAGTTCAGATATTTTTAGTTGTTAAGTAAAAGAAAAGCCAACTCAGGCTGCCTTAAGCAAGAAGGGAGATGTATTGCCTAAAGGCAGGGTAGGCTTACCTGTTTAATCAGGTTCTAGTCCTCATTGTTTCTCTTCACTCTGTTCTTCTATGTAAACGAGCTTCATGTTCAGCCGGAGTTTTCTCACTGTAGAGAGATGGCTACTAATTATAACTGGGCCACGTGCTTCCTGAGAAGAGAGTGGGTGACCTCCCACAGCCATCTAACAAAAGTAGAGAGCTTCTCAGGAATTAGTCTAGAGCTGTGTGAAGACCTGGGGTACCAAACAAAGAGGGATGGAACAATCCTGACTGGCTTAGAACCGTAAACCTTCCTCCACCCCTACATGCAAGCTGAGAATAAGATCAGACACACTCAAATTGTATGCATGCTGTACATCCAATTGTGTGGCTGTTGTAGAGACAACTTCAATGTCTCCTATAGTATATACCAGTAACCTAGTCACCATTTAGGCAGAAGCCTTATGTGATAGATGTATGGGGAAACTGACGTCAGAAACTTCGTGGTCAATTTTATTATGTTCATTGAAATGACTTCCAAATTCTTATTCCTCCCCTGCCCTCCCTTTATTGCCATTCTCCTGGTCTACGTAACACAGATTTTAGAGTTATTACTTTGTAATTAGCAGAACTGTTGAAGTCTATTATATATCAATAACTTGAACAAGTAACTGGCTGTGGATCAGAGATGCAATTTGAATTTCTTGTTTTGATAAGTGATGACATTTTGGTTGTGAATAAATACACACCCATATGAATAATGCAGCTTGTTTTATAATTTAAAAATTACTCATCAGGGTTTCACCATCCCTTGTCCCTGATTTATAGGTTGAGTTTTAGATGACTAAACACCATTAGGATCCCTGGTGGCATAGTGGTTAAGAGCTTGGCTGCTGACCAAAAGGTTGGCAGTTCAAATCCACCAGACACTCCTTGGAAACTACGGGGCATTTCTACTCTGTCCTATAGGGTCAACTTTATGGCAATGGTTTCTTTTTTTTTTTATATGCCTCTGAGGTTTGCCTTGAGATGGGAGAATGTGTCTCCTTTGCTGGAGAGGCAGGGAGGTGAGACTTCTTTCCTTCCATTGGTGTTGGGGGGTGGTAACACTGAAGACTTTTAAGGAATACTTCGGCAGATAATTAGGGCAGCTGGGTGGTAAGAACAGTTAAGCCTTGGACTACTAACCAAAAGTTTGGCTGTTCAAACCTACCCAGAGGCACTTTGGATGATAGGCCTGGCAATCAGCTTCCAAAAGGTCACAACCTTGAAAAGTCTCTGGGACAATTCTACTCTGCACACATGGGATCACCATGCATCGGAATCAATTCAGTCGCAACTAACAACAGGTAGATAATTTATGAAATGCGTGCATCAATTAAGTAATTCATTTATTCTGTCAATGCCCTTCAGCCAAAGGCCACCAGGAACACCTGTAGTTAAACAAGTTGGGTTTAATTACTCCTTGCATTGAGGGAGAACACACACCATGGGGAACCATGGGGTGTCCCAATAAGAGGGTATTAAAAACAATCTATTATAGGATTTGGGTTTTGATAGAGTGGTTTGGGGGAGGGTCTAAGGAAGTAGAGTTTGCACTAGATTGGATAATGTCTATCACTGACTAACTCAGTTAGTCTTACCTAGAGGGAGGAGGGACTAGAACAAGGATAAAGCTGTAATTGATAAAGAATTAGCAGTCACTTATTTTGGCAGAGAGAGGGAAGGAGTGTTGGTCTTTTATGGGTGGCATGGTGCCCTTGTTTTTGTCTGTGAAGTGGTCTTGCTTTGTCTCATTTTACCATGGTCTCAGGGTAAACTTGTCTGAGGTTGGTATTCTGTGATATTGTTTGTGTCTAATAGGAGAATAACATGACCTAGCTGTGACCGCTGGACCAGCTTCTGAATGTCAGGGCCTGCTCTTTTTTTTTTTTTTTATTAATTCATTCAACATTATTGGGTGCTTCTTGTGTGCTGGAATGGCATCACAAATTAGAAATGGTTCCTGTCTTTAAGGAATTTACCATTTAGTGGGAAAACAGATAAATAGACAATGGGCATTCATTCAGTCAACAAATATGGCTGAGTGTCTGCTGTGCATCCCGTTCTATTCTGGACATGGGCCATATTTGGGAAAAAATGGTGGAGATCACTGTCCTCATGGAGCCCTCATAAACAATAACAGATAACAAAATAAACAATCAGCAAAATAAAGAAGTAAATTACTGATTATGTTAGAAGGTGATCATGGAAAAAAGAAAAAGTAGGCAGAGTTAGAGGGAAGAGGCTTGCGAGAGGGAGAGGCAGACTGCATTATTAAATTAGGTGGCGGAGAAGATATGCTATGGTAGAAGAATATAGAACCATTAGGAGAGGGCAATATACGAACGAACGTTCAGGCATGATTCGGGGATATTTTCTCCATTTTTCTTTGATAATATATGAATCAGGAAAAAATAAGTTCTGAGTTGTTTGTTTTATACCAGAAGTCAAATTACATGTGTCGACTAAATATGGGTTTACGGAATATTACCTACCTTCTTTATGGAAAATAATTTTAAGCATGCTTTCTCATTTATTTACATTTTACAAAATACTACTGCTATTATAAGGCAGAAAAGGAGGAGGAGACTCAATTTGTCCATATTTGTTTATTTACTGTAACTTCAGCAGTCACAGGTGTTAGACTCTGAAATGAATGCAAACACTTCCCCAGTCAACAAACTCACCTAATTCTCTGTTAGCTTTAGTGTCCTTAGCTCATTCTCATTTCCTCGTCTGCTGTCCGTTCCCTTAAAATAGTGGAGTGCCATAACAAGGTTGGAGCTTTGAGTCTACTCGGAAGTGCCTCAGAAGTAAAGGCCTGGTGATCTGCTTCTGAAAGGTCACAGCCTTGAAAACCCTATGTAGCGAAGTTCTACTCTGACACATATCAGGTCGCCATGAATTGGAATTGACTCAACAGCAACTGTTTCTTTTCTTTCTTTCTTTTTTAAATGTTTCCTTTTTGTTCATCTGCCATCTGTCTGGTGGCTGTATCTTGCCAAAAAAGACTCCTTTTTCCCTTCCAGGGCTTCTCTGAGATGAGGAAGGAGCCAATTTTATGTTTTTCTTGAGACTAGGGTGGGCCACGGAGGCAAAGTCAGGGGAGCTACGTTCTCAATCAAAACATATAGCAAAGAAAAGTGGTATCTGGGCAGGGGAGACCATCTTCTGCAAGTAAAAACGAAAGGCTGCTCTACTTGTTAATTAACATATTGGCTTACTCCTTTTGATTTCCCTTCTCCTCACTTCATTTGTTAAGGAGCTTCCTTGGAGACGGAGCCCTGGTGGCTAAGTGGTTATGAGCTACGGCTGCAAACCAAAAGGTCAGCAGTTTGAATCCACCAGCCACTCCTTGGAAACCCTACAGGGCAGTTCTACCATAGGGTCACTATGAGTCAGAATTGACTCGACAGCAACGGGTTTGGTTTGGGCTTTTTTTTCTTGGAGATGACAATTACTTGCTTTCTCTCTGTGCCTCTATGTCTTTGGGATACTGCCTGTTTTTCAGATTTCAGCACAAACAGATCTAGTCCTAGCAAAAAAGTGACTTGAAAGAAGTCTGTCTTTTGTCTTCCTAACTTCAGTACTCTTCTCTTGAGAGTCAGAGACTCTCAGCACAGAAAGGGACCTTAATGTCTTCTGGTCCACCTTTCCTGTCCGCACTCATGACCCAACTGATCATGGAATTCTATGCTGGAATACCTTCAATGTAAGCAAGTTCGTCACCACCCAAGGTAGCTCATGCCATCTTGCCACAACTCTGACTTCTTTTTGTGTGTAGCTTCCTCCTATTAATTATAGTTCTAGAACTTGGGACCAGAAAGAAAAACGTGTTGACTCTTCTGGGCAACAGCCTTTGATATAATTGAAGACTCTTATGATGTGTTTCTTTATTTTCCTATCTTCAGTATTTCTTCCTCTAGCATAAGGATCATCAGGTCTTGCTTCTATCTTCTTCTAAAAGCCTTCAACATGTCCTCCAAGCTTTTTAAACTGAGTATAATGCAGATCTCTTAAAGAAAAAAAAAAAAGCCCACTCTATACCTATGAGCCCTGTTGACTTAAATTAGTTGTTTATTATTTAGACTTATATAAATACAAATGGGTATAAAGCCCTTGCGTTTATAGTTATTTTTTTAAATTATACTTTAGATAAAGGTTTATAGAACTAATAGTTTCTCATTAAACAGTCAGTACACTTATTATTTTATGACATTGATTAACAACTCCACACATGTCAACACTCTCCCTTCTCGACCTTGGAGGACCCTTTTTTTTTGGTGAAAATATACATAGCCGAAGTTACACCATTTCAAAAGTTTCTACCTGTACAGTTCAGTGACATCGATTACATTATTCCAGTTGTGCTGCTATTCTCACTATCCTTTTCCAATTATTCCATCACCATTATCTTCAACTCACTGCCCCCTAAGCTTCCCATCAAACCTTTTGAGTTGCTGTTGTCAATTTGATGTCACATAGATAATTCTTTCTTTTTTTTTTTGTACCTTAGATGAAGGTTTACAGAACAAATAGTTTCTCATTAAACAGTTAGTACACATATTGCCCTATGACAATGGTTAACAATGGTTAACAACCCCAAGACATGTCAACAGTCTCTTCTCAACCATGGGTTCCCAATCACCAGCTCTCCTGTCCCCTCCTGCCTTCTAGTTCTTGTCCCTGGGCTGCTGTGCCTTGTTAGTCCTGTTTTGTTTTATGAGGCTGTCCAGTCCCCGGCTGAACAGTGAACTTCGGGAGTGACTTCACCACTGAGCTAAAAGGGTGTCTGGGGGCCATACTTTCTGGGTTTCCCCAGTCTGTCAGGCCAGTAAATCTGGTCTTTTTTTTGTGAGTTAGAATTTTGTTGTACATCCTTTTCTAGCTCTGTCCAGGACCCTCTGTTGTGATCCCAGTCAAAGCAGTCAGTGGTGGTAGCTGGGCACCATCCAGCTGCGCTGGATTCAGTCTGGTGGATGCTGTGGTAGCTGTGATCCATTAGTCCTTTGGACTAATCTTTTCCTTGTGTCCTGTTTGCTGATCTCCAATAGGAGTCCAAGACGGTGGATCCGTGCTGTGAGGTCTGATAGGGGACCTCTGCATGTATCTCTCCTCACTGTCTATTCTTGGTCAGTTTCTTGTTCCATTCAGTGCTTGGCTGAGTTCTTTATCTCTTCATTTGATGCTTGGGGTTTCAGGATTGACGTGTGACTCTGTTTAACTTAGTTTTTCTAATCTTTGCTGTGGAGGGATGGCCTGGTGCTTCTGTTTATAGCGCCATGTTGCCCGGAAGTCTTGTGTTTATAGTTCTTAAACACAAAATTTATAAATTAAAAATAAACATAAGTATAAAACTGATAAAAGTAGCAACGTTAATATAACGTACAGTCAAAATGTATTTTATTGAAACTGAATTATTGTTTTCAATGTGAAAATAACACTGCTGTAACACAGATTCTTTTGAGATCAGCATCTGTATATAGCTTAATGCCTTGTGATGACCCAATTCTCCCATCTCTTTTTCTGTATTAAAATGAAAATACAAAATTTATTATTTATCTCCTAGGGTTAGTATGAGAACTCCGTGAAATCATGTATGTTAAACACAGCCCTTAGGGCAGAAAAAAGAGTCAAAAAACGGCAGCTGTTATTATTACTACTATTGTTATTGCCATTGCTAAGTATGTACACCAAAAACCAAACCTGTTGCGGTCTAATGGATTCAGACTCATAGCGACCCTGTAGGACAGAGTAGAACTGCCCCATAGGGTTTCCAAGGAGCAGCTGATGGATTCTACCTGCTGACTTTCTAGTTAGCAGCTGAGCTCTTAACCACAGCGCTTGCTGATTTAAGTGGAATACAATAAAATCATTCAACTTTAGGATTAGTTTCCAGTCCCCAACGTGACCTTTGAAATTTGCTCTGAAAATTTCTGGTCTTGACTCTTTCTAATATAACAGGCTAGCCGGTTGTATATTAGAAATGAGTTGTCTAGGTGCAAGCAAGAAAGCTAGGGCAGAGTCGTAATAAGATACAAGGATATTTCTTGCTACATTGCACTCAGTCAGCCATACTGCTGCTATCAAAGACCTGAAATATTATATTCAGAATCAAGAAATTATTACTGACCTGTCTTCATTACTTTGGCTATCCCCGAGATAAGATGAAGTTTTGATTATCTTTGTCTTTGAATGTAATAAACAGTAGATCCCTGAAGGTTAATAGAGTTTTGATGCAGTGAAACTCTACAAACACATCTTTCCATCTGTACCACCACAAAAAAGTAGATTTATAACTTCACTCTGGGTCCTGAAAATATATTCCCTCCTACTGACATTCACCAAAACTTGACTTTAATCTCACTCTAAGTCAAAGAACACAGTGAGATTGGCAAGGATGTTCATTATTATTTTTAAAATTTTATCAAAATAGAAGTCATCTCCTTGGATTCATTAGCCTTTTTGAATATTATGAAATTTGGGTCATAAAGCAATATTAAGCTTTATTTTCAGTTTTTTAACTATAGGACAGTGGGATATGTTGACTGAACACCATCTTCAGCCAGGTGTTTGTGCCCAGATGCACCCGTAGAGCCACCATAACAGACACAGATTTGTCTAATGCAAAAATATTCCAAGTTGTGTTGTTAGCTCAGCCCAAGTTGCTAGTTTTCTTTTCACTTGGATTACTTATATAGAAATACACTGAAGAGAACACACGTGCACACAGACATACTGCACATACACACACACAGCTTTCTGGTGTGTACCTAAAATGAAACTAAAAGGCCTTGGTTGTTTTGAATCATGTTCTCTTGTAGTAATATCTAGTAACTGTTTGGCACCCTGGTGGCATAGTGATTAAGAGCTTGGTTGCTAACCAAAAGGTCAGCAGTTCAAATCCACCAGCTGCTGCTTGGAAATTCTATGGGGCAGTTCTACTCTGTTCTATAGGGTTGCTATGAGTCAGAATTGACTCGACCAAAATGGGTTTGGTTTTTGTTTTTGGTTTTAGCAACTGTTTATACGTGTCTCTTTTAAGTCAAGAGAACTGAGGAAAACCTGCTTTGCCTTGGTCCATAATTTTAGCAGTTATGCTTCTAGACTTTTCATTTAGGAATTACCTCAGTTTGCAATCTCCAAACTGGGGAATGTGGACTATATAAAGACTTTCCATGAGGTTCATGGGCTGGGTAGTTTAAAAAGAATCATTCTGCAGATCCTTGACTTCCAAGCGTACTTTTTCCTGGAAGTCTGAGAATGCATCCTGGGCAACTTTTCTTGCTGTTGTCTTTTGCAGTCTCCCCGTTCGTTATTTTTTTATCTTTACTTTCTCTCTCTCTCTTTTAATCTTATACTTTTTCAAAGAAAGTTAGATTTCTTACCCTTCTGGGATTTTCATATGATGCATTTTCCTGGGCTACAAAAACCTCTCTGCCTTCAAGCAAATGGTCAATTGAAAATATTGGCTTCTGAAATCGTCTCTTAATCAAAGCTGCATAAACCCATGAGAGTGGTCCAGGTGGGTGAAGTAAAGCATTAGATTCAAGGTATTTGAGCCCTAAGGTAATTCTGAACCTAGATATATCATAGAAAATGGGTTTCACGCAATGATGACACTTTTTTTTTCCTCATTAATTCACATTTTCCATCCCCTGATCATTGTCAGTGAATGAATCACATCTGAGGGAAAATCTGGTAAGAGTGAAGTAGGAAATCCGATGGGTCTGAAATAGAGAACATCCATAAAAATACTGCAGGCAGCAGCGTTTTATTTCATTCAGGTGTCAAATTCTTGGCAAAGCTCTTTGCCTTATTTGTTCATTCAACCTTCCATCCGTCTAGAAATATTAGAATTTCAAAATTTGTTAAAAGGCGACTAGGTGCACCCCTTGGCATGTTCGCCATTCTCAGTAACGAGTAGATGCTGGATAAATATCTTCATTTTCTCTCAGTCTGGGTTTCATATTTTGCATGATTTCAGGGGGTGGGGGACAAACAGTTTCATATTTATCTTTTAGAGATCACATCTTCAAGTGAAATACATTAGTTTTCTATGCTGCATAACAAATTACTATAATCTTAGCAACTTGAAACCACAGAGATTTCTTATCTCACAGTATTTGTGGGTCAGGGGTCCAGGTACGGGTTAGGTGGGTCCTCTGCTCAGGGTCTTGCCACGCTGAAATCAAAGTGATGACTGGGGCTACTCTCTCATTTGAGGCTCAGGGTCCTCCTTCAAGCTCACTAGTTGTTGGCAGAATTTATTTCTCTTGCACTTGCATGACTGAGGTCCCATTTTCTTGCTAGTTGCTGTATGGGGACTACTCTCAGCTCTCAGAGGCTCCCCCCACCCCGGTCCCTTGTCATTTGGCCTCCATGGACAGTTCACAATATGTCCGTTTTCTTTTGTTCAGACTAGCAGGAGTATGTTTACTATTGCTTCTTTTCTATATAAGGGATCACTTGATGAGGTAAGGTCCACCTGGGATGATTTCCAGTTTGATGAATTCAAAGTCAGCTGAAATGTAACTTAATCATGGAAGCATATCTGATCATATTCACAGTTCCTGCCAACACTCAAGGGGTTAGGGATTATACAAGATGTGTATATGAGGCAACAGGCAGCTTGGGGGCTATCTTAGAATTTTGACTGCCACAGCCCCCACTCTGGTCCCCAGTGACTTATATCCCTTCCAGATGCAAAATATATTCACTCTCTTCAAAGGTCCTCTAGAGTCTTATCCCATTACAGCAACAACCCAAAGTCCAAAATCTCATCTAAATTCTATCAACTCGAATCCAAACTCCAAATCAGTTCCAGGAGTGGATTAGTGTCCTGGATGTAATCCATTGAGTACAGCTGCTGGGGCACAATTTCTTTCCGCTATGGACATGTGAAGCTAAAGAGACAAGCTATCTGCTACCACATGCAATGATGAAAGAGGCATAGGATAACAGTTACAGACATTGTGTAGGGACAGATTATCCTTTAAGCAAGGCAGGCACGGGCTTAATTGTGCTTATTTACTAATCTGTAGTGCACAATTTCACCTGTTTTTCACATCGCTGCTGTGAAGAAACCCACGTGAAATTGTTCACTACAGACTAGTAAGTAAACACAATAAAGCAAGTGTACCTTTCTTACTGTAGGCCAGTGCATACCATCTTGCTGGTTAATCCGCCTCTGACACTGTAGTTCAAACAGAGGGAAAATGAAGGGTAAAAAGGAGTCACCTATCCAAAACAGAAAAAACAAACCTGTTGCCATCGAGTCAATTCTAATCCATGGTGACCCCATGTGTAACAGAGTAGAACTGTTCCATAGTGTTTTCTTTGGATGTAATCTTAATGAAAGCAGATTACCAGGCCTTTCTGCCACAACACAACTGGGGGAGTTTGAACTGCCAACCTTTAGGTTAGCTGCCGATGGAAAATCATTTGCACCACCCAGAGAGAGACCTTAAGCAGTTCTGAAATCCAGCTGAGCAAGTGGACATTTCTTAATTAGATTTCAAGGCCGGGGAACAATTCTCCCTGGATCTTGGATTCGCCCTCTGGACTATTGTTTCTGCCTTCTGAGTCATCTTTCCTTTTTCATGAAAGGTATCCCATGTTTTTTTAAAGTATTATAATGGAATGAGCAAAGACCTGGAATTATAAAACCAAAGGGGAAGAACACACTTGGCATTTCTGAAGCTGAAAGAACTGAAGAAAAAATTCAAGCCTCGAGTCTCAAGATTGAAGGATTCTATGGGCAAAATATTGAATGACATAGAAAGCATCAAAAGAAGATGGAAAGAATATACAGTCACTGTATCAAAAAGAATTGGTCAATGTTCAACTACTTCAGGTGATAGCATATGATCTAGAACCTATGATACTGAAGGAAGAAGTCCAAGCTGCCCTGAAGGCACTGTTGAAAAATAAGGCTCCAGGAATTTACAGAATACCAATTGAGATTTTTCAACAAATGGATGCAATGCTGGAAGTGTTGCCAAGAAATCTGAAAGACAGCTACCCAGCCAACCTACTGGAAGAGAGCCATGTTTATACCTATTCCAAGGAAAAGTGAAACAACCGAATGTGAAAATTATCGAACAATATCATTAATATCACATGCAAATAAACTTTTGCTGAAGATCATTCAAAAGTGGTTGCAGCAGTGAATCAACAGTGAACTGCCAGAACTTCAAGCCAGATTCACAAGAGGATGTGGCAAGAAAGATATCACTGCTGAAGTCAGATAGATCCTGGCTGAAAGCCGAGAGTACCAGAAAGATGTTTGGCTGTATTTTATCGACTATGCAAACGCATTTGACTATGTGGATCATAACAAATTATGGATAACATTGTGAAGAATGGGAATTCCAGAACACTTAGTTTTTCTCATGAGGAACCTGTACATAGATCAAGAGGCAGTCGTTCGAGTAGAACAAAGGGATACTGTGTGGTTTAGAGTCAGAAAAGTTATGCGCCAGTGTTGTATCCTTTCACCATGTTTATTCAATCTGTATATTGAGCAGATAATCCGAGAAGCTGGACTATATGAAGAAGAACGGGCATCAGGATTGGGGAAGACTCATTAACAACCTGGGATATGCAGATGACACAACCTTGCTTGCTGAAAGTGAAGAGGACTTGAAGCTCTTACTGATGAAGATCAAAGACTACATACAGCCTTCAGTATGGATTGCACCTTAACAAAAGAGAACAAAAATCCTCAAGACTGGACCAATAAGCAACATCATGATAAATGGAGAAAATATTGAAGTTGTCAAGGATTTTATATTACCTGGATCCACAATGACTGTCCATGGAAGCTACAGCAAAGAAATCAAACGACTTATTGCATTGGACAAATCTGCTGCAAAAGACCTCTTTAAAGTGTTACAAAGCAAAGATGTCACCTTGAGGACTAAGGTGCACCTAACCCAAGCCATAGTATTTTCAATCACCTCATATGCATGTGAAAACTGAACAATGAATAAGGAAGACCGAAGAGGAATTGATGCCTTTGAATTATGATGTTTGTGAAGAATATTGAATATACCATGCACTGCCAGTAGAATGAACAAATCTACTGGAAGAAGTACAGCCAGAATGCTCATTAGAAGCAAGGATGGCAAGACTTCATCTCACATATTTTGGATATGTTATCAGGAGGGATCAGTCCCTGGAGGACATCATTCTTGGTAAAGCAGAGAGTCAGTGAAAAAGAAGAACACCTTCAGCGAGATCTATTGACACAGTGCCTGCAATAGCGGGCTCAAGCATAACAAGGATTGTGAGGATGGCGCAGAACTGGGCAGTGTTTCATTCTGTTATACATATGGTCACTATGAGTTGGAACAGACTCTATGGCGCCTAGCAGCAACAACTGCACGTTTGCAGCTGAGCGGTTTTATCAGACTACTTCCTGCCAGTAGAACTTTGAAAGTCCAAGTCTTTTATCATTTACTACTCTATTGTCCCTTTAAGTTCATACTGTTTTATGCTAAGACAGTTTTCTTAAGAAGTTTGTGGCTCTTTCCTGAATTTCACTGACTCTCACTCCATAAGGCAAAAATCATACCCACAAATCTTTTCAAGATAATTCTTTCACTCTTTTTGACTCCTGCTTAAAGGCTGAAGGGCAATGACCCTAATGCTGCCTACAGGTCCTCTGGTTTGATTGAGAGGATCTGTGAAACATATCTTTAATTTCTTGAAAGGGCTCCTTGGGTAACTGAACACTCTGACCTTTTAGTCTTTCTGAAGTTTACCTATGGACATTTACTTGTTTCCAGATTGGGGCTATCGTAAACAAAACTTCTATAAAAACTTGTTTACAAGTCTTTGTGTGGACATACTTCTTCCATTTCTCCTTAGTAAATACTTATGAGTGGAATTGCTGCGTAATAGGAAAGAAACATTCAAAGAAACTCCCAAACCTTTCCCAAAGTGGTTGTGCCATTTTACACTCAGACCAACAATGTATGTAATTTCCCGTTGCTTAGTATTTAAAATTTCAGCCATTTTTGTGGTTGTGTAGGGGTGTCGCTATGAGTTGGAATCAAGTCTATAGCAATGGGTTTGGTCTGGTAGTGGTTTTTCTGTGGTTTTAATTTGCATTTCCCTTGTAACTACATATTGAGCATTTTTTCATGTACTTAGTGGCTTTTAATATAAATTCTTTGTGTTTATTCAAGTTGCTTTGACCATGTTTTTAACGGGTTGCCTTTTTATTATCAGATTGAAGGGATCTTTTACATCTTTTGGACACAGCCCTTTTTAAGATATATGTATTGCAAATAGTTTTCCCTTGTCTGTGGCTTATTTCTTTTTAACAATGTTATTTGATGAGAAGTTTTTATATTGATAAAGTCTAATTTATCAGTATTTTCATTTACGGTTAGTGCTTTCTGAGTCCTGCCTAATAAATATTTGTCTACCCACAGGTCATGAAGATATTCTTCTATGTTTTCTTCTAGAAGCTTTATAGTTTTAACTTCTATGTGTAGGTCTATGATTAATCTTGTTTACGTGCAGCGTGAGGTACGCATTGAGGTACACCAATCGATATCCAACTGTTCCATCACCATTTGTTAAAAGACTTAGATTTTCCCATTGAATTTCTTTGGTGTTTCACTTGAAAAATCAATTGACCATATAAGTTGGGTCTATTTCCAGACTCTTTATTCCATTCCATTGATCTATTTGTGTATCTTTATGTCAGTATTAAATTATTTTGTCTATTTTTATTTTATAGAAAGTATTGAAGTAAGTTATGTAGGTCTAACTTTATTCTTTTTTTTTTTTTCAAGATTGTTTTGGCTATTATAGATTCTTTGAATTTCCATATACATCTTAGGATCTGTTTGTCAGTGTCTACGAAAAATGCTGCAATTTCAATAGTGATATAGATTGAGAGAAATTTATAAATCAAGTTGAGGAGAACTGACTGTTTAACAACATTGTCTTCCAATTGATAAACGTAGTATATTTTTTCATTTATTTGGGATTTCTTAATTTCTTTCAGAAATATTTTGTAGTTTTAAGCATATAGGTCTTGCATATCTTTTAATAAGTTTATTACCAAGTATTTTGTATTTTGACACTAATGTCAGTTGAATTATTTTTAAAATTTCATTCCTAATGTTATAAAGAAACACAACTAATTTTTTGTATATTGGCCTTGTATCCAACAACCTTACTAAGCTTTATTAGTTCTAGTAGTTGCTAAGATTTCTTAGGATTTTCAACCTAAATATTCATATGGTCTGCATATAAAATTAGTTTTATTTCTTCTATGTTAGTCTTTATGACTTTTATTTATTTTCTCTTTACTGCACTGTCTAAGAATTCCAGTACATTGATGAATAGAAGTGGTAGGAGCAGATATCCTTGCTTTTTCCTGTTCAAGTAAGGAGGAGTTAAATATTTATTACTAAGAATGATGATAGCTGTATGATTTTTGTAGATGCACTTTATCAATTGAGAAAGTTTGTTGAGGGTTTTATCACTAATGGGTGTTGAATTTTGTCAAATACTTTTTTTGGAACTAGTGGCATGATTGTTTTTTTCCTCTTTATTTCAATGATGTATCTTTAGACAATACATAGTTGAGCTTTTGTTTTTTTAAATCCAGTCTCATAATCTTTGCCTTTTAATTGGAGTGTAGAGTCCATCTACATTTAATGTAATTATTGACATGATTAGATTTAGGTTGACCATTCTGCAATTTTCCTCATCTTTAAAAAACTATTTTTTTCCTTTTTTTCTGTTTTGTTGGGGGTTAAATGAATATTTTTTACATATTCCACTTTAATTCTTGTATTGATTTTTCAGCTATATCTCTGTATATATTTTTTAGTTGTTTTGGGGATTAAAATATGTATCCTTAATTTATCACAGTCTACTTATAATTAATCTACCACCTCATGTGAAAATATACTTTTACTTGTATAATTCCTTTTACCCTTTGTGCTATTGTTGTCTTACATATTACATCTACATGTATCATAAATCCCACAGTATAGTGTTATCATTTTTCTTTAGTCATATGTCTTTTTAAAATTAAGATAAAAATAGTTACCTATATTTACCCACATATAGAGGGGTTAACATTTCTGATTTCCTTCTTTCCTTCTTGTAAATTTGTGAATCTAACTGGTGTCAGCTTCTTGCAGCTGAAATAACTATCTTTAGCTTTTTTTTTTTTTTTTTTTTTTTTTAGTGCAGTTCTGCTTCTAAAAAATTCTCTCTGATTTCTTGCATCTGTAAATGCCTTTATGTTGCTTTTATTTTGAAGGATACTTTCTGTGGATATAAAATTCTAGTTTGATAGTTATTTTTTTCTTTCAGAACTTTAAATGTGACCTCCCAATGTCTTTTAGTTCTCTATTGCTTCTTATGAAAACTTAGTCATAATTCTTGTTCCCCGGTGTGTCATTTTTTTCCGTCTGATTTCAAAATTTTCTGTTTATCTTTTTTAAAAGCAGTTTGCCTGTTGTTATTGTTGTTGCAAGGTTGCCTATGATATGTTAAATACTACATTTGTTTTGTTTTGTTTTATCCTTCTGGAGTTCACTGAGCTTGTTGGATCCATAATTTTACATTTTTAACCAAATTTGGGGACTGCTCAGCCATTAATTCTTAAAATAATTTTTTTGCCCCATTTTTTCCTCTCTTCTAATTTTGGGATTCCAACTATAGCTACCTCAGACCAATTGATATTTTCCCACAGGTTGCTGAGAATGTGTTAATTTTCTTCAATCTTTTTTTCTCTGTTTTCAGATTGGATAATTTCTATTGCTCTATCTTCAAGTTCATGTGACGCTTTCTTCTGCCATTGCTGATATGTTGTTAAACCAATACAATGAATTTTTTATTTCTGATACTGTATTTTTTGGTTTGCAATTTTCATTTGATTTTTAAAATACATTTCATGTTTCTACTGATATTTCCTATCTGTTGCTTCATTATTATTATATTTTTATTTAAGTCCTTGAATATATTTGTAATAGCTTTTTTTCCATCTATGTCTGCTAGTTTCAATATTTGGGCTATCTTGGGGTCTGTTGCTATTAACAGTTTTTTCCTAGTTATGGGTCATATTTTTCTGCTTCTTTACAAGTCTACTAATTTTTTATTGTATGCTGGACGTTGTCAATGCTAAGTTGTGGAGATTCTGGATTTTTAATTTGGTCATAATCATATTATAAGATTATAAGTTTAGAGAATTGAAGAAATGATTATCTTATGCAGGCAACTTAAGTGCTTAGATTTTCTCTGAAAAATTTGAGGAGTTCTGAGACTCAGATAAAAACTCAACTCCTCTATTAGTGGGGCGTCTAGATGTCCAAAAATTACTTCCTCCTGGGAATAAACCCAAATTGTATGGAAAGTATTATTAATAGGATTTTAGACAAGAAAAATGATGAAGGAAGTGAAGCTAGAGTTATCTACAGAAGTTACTCTTAATATGCATAGTTGGAGGAGTGAAAGAAAAAAGTCAAAGTCAATTTCATATCCAAAAAGAGGTAAGATAAATCTTTCATTCTCTATCCTAGGCTTATGCTTTTATAAATAAAATTCAGGAAGCCATTCATGAATCTCCACAACGGCAATAAGTCACAGAGCCTGCTGCCTATTTCAATGGGGAATGGAAAAATAGGGACATACAGGGCAAAATATATCTCAGTATATTAGGAGATGTTAATAGGGAAAGAGTTTTGTAAGTAAATCTTTCAACAGAGTTGTGTAATACTAAGATATTATTACATGCAGGGAGATTAAGGGGGGAGAAACAACAGAATGTAGTTTATCTATCTGATGCAAGTTATATTTTATAAAGTAAAACCATACCGACATAAAAAAGTAAGCCAGTGACTCTTTAATATACAAACATTTTCTTTGAATGGATTATACTTTTAGTGTAGATATCATTTACATGCACTTTATTCAAAACATTGCGAGATGATTTAGATCCTTAATTTGATGTCTCTTCCCTTCTCTTTCCTTCTTCTTTTTCTTTTCTTTATCTACATACCATTTCTAATTTACCATAGGTATTAATTTTGAAGCTAGAATAAAAATACATGTTTAAGAGTGAATATTTAAATGAAGCTTAGGAGTTGAAACAAACGTATTATACCTTAACCCCAAACTGAGATTCATAAAGTATAGAATTAATTGAAGTCATCTTTTGGATATTAAAAAATCTCAAAGAATAAGAAAATAAAATTGATTAGAAATCAAAGGTGTTGTCCATTCATATTCACTGTAACAGAAAAGAGAGAACAATATTAAGAGATTGGCAAGAGAAAAATTCATTATATTTTTAAAAAAGTTATTCATACTCAATCAAGTTCTTATATAAGTGATTCCAAGAAAGTCAGATTTTTTTTTCATCTTCCTTTTCTCTAGTCTGTATAGTTTACCTTAGGTGAATTTATATTTCTGAAAAATATGAGATGTTTTAAATGAAGGAAGAACAATCTTTTAATAATGATGACATCAGTATGGCTTTTGATATACGCTGTATCTTTACATAATGTATTTTCCAATTCTTTTTAGACTTGGGAGTCTGTATATAGCAGAAGCAAGAAGTATGATCTCTACCTGTTAGCCCATCTTGAACTTCATAATCAAGCACTATTTCTTGGACGTAATTAAACTTAGGCAACCTTCTTTGTTTTTGGCCATCTTTCCTCTCCCTTTACTCCCCTAATCAGTAATTTACTTATTTTCACAGCTTCTCTAAGTCTCTATGCTGGTTCTTGGCCTATTGCCCATAGATCCATTCCTCACTCTGTCCTTGCTCTGTTCTGTAGAGGGTTGACCTCTACAGGATGTTTTTCCTGGCTCTCATGTCAATGAGCTTTTCATCAGATGTGGCTAATGGATGAGAGACTGGAAGGGAGATAAAGAGGAAAAGACAGGATTTTTTTTTTTCTTCTCTCACATTCTTAGGTGGTATCTCTGGTAGCAGTTGCACATCCTTGTGACTCTAGCTTCTACCAGACAGACCTGAGGTGGTTCTAGCCTCCATTAGGTGGTCCTGGTCCCAGGGCTCAGGTGGCAGTGCTTCTTGCTGTTGCCCCCAGCCTAATGGCAGAAGTAGCCTCTTGCTGTTGCCTCTTCCCGGGTTACCTGCCTGTCCCCATTTGGCTTCTCAGCTCCTTCAACACCCACATAACCACTTCCCTGCATTAAATTCTCTTTTTTGTAAATTATTGAAGTGCTTTTTGTTTTTCTGGTTAGATGCTAATGGATACAATGTGTTACCACCTGGCCTAATCCTCGGATAATCTGTAAGAGTACTATTACCTATAATCACAACTCTCAATGGCAGGGCAGTAACCGGCAGAAAAATGTAAGCTCTTCTTTTAGTTCTTACAGAAAACGAAATGCAAGTCCATAGTCTCATTTTCATGTATATTAAGAGCTACTTACTAGGAATCTAGTAAGTGGATTGTTAAGGATTACTAATATTTGGTATGATGTTGTTGTGTGCCGTTGAGTCAATTCTAACTCATAGCAACCCTATAGGAGAGAATAGAACTGCCCCACAGGGTTTCCAAGGCTGTAATCTTTGCAGAAGCAGACTGCCACATCTTTCTCCCCGTGAGCAGCTGGTGGGTTTACACTGTTGACCTTTGGGTTAGCAGCTGAGCACTTCACCACTGTACCACCAGTGCTCCTTGGCTAATGCTAGACGGGGATTAAAATAAGATAAGTGCTTGGGTGTGTGTGTGTATAAATAAATATACTGGCACAAACTCAGAAGTTTTCATTAATTATCATTTATTCAAGTCATTTCTTTATTTACATATTCAGTTATCTTTTTTTTCTTTTATTCATTAAAATAGGAAAACCCTGGTGTCATAGTGGTTAAGAGCTATGGCTGCTAGCCAAAAGATTGGGAGTTTGAATCCACTAGCAGCTCCTTGGAAACCCTATGGGGCAGTTCTACTCTGTCCTATAGGGTCGCTATGAGTCGGAATCGACTTGATGGCAATGGGTTTGGTTTTTTATTTTTATGGCCCATCTATGGGAATACATATCACGTTAAGAAACTCACTCCTTTTGTCAATTGTAAGATTGTGAATCATTGTTGCTGTTGTATGCTGTCAAGTCAATTCAGACTCATAGCGACCCTATAGAACAGAATAGACCTGTCCCATAGGGTTTCCAAGGCTATACTCTTTAGGGGAGCAGATTGCCAGGTCTTGCTGCCTCAGAGCTGCTGGTGGGTTTTGGCAACTGACCTTTCGGTTAACAGCCAAGTGCCTAACCATTGTGCCACCAGGGCTCTTAACATTTCATATATACATACCAAAATGCTTTTAATATAGCATTGGTGAAAAATATTTCTAAATATTATAGATAGTAATTGATAGAGGTCTGCCTATATGTGTGGCTTTATCAATATAAGTATTTACAGTATTGGATAATACCTCCCCAACTAGCTTGTAAACTTCAAAGCTGAATATGTATTAAAATCATTTGTAAACCTTTTGAAAAATATAAGTTCCCAGAACTCAACCCAGACTCACAGTGTCTGATTCTCTGAAGAAAGGGGGCCCAGGAATGTGTGCTTTTAACCACTGTCTCAACTGACTTATCAGCAGCTAGTTTCTCAATCAAATGATGAGAGTTTTGGAAAACAGCATAACTAGTAGGAGGCTAAGCACAAATATCATTTCCCAAAATCCCAATTGATTGACTATTTGATTATTGCCTTCTACCTCTGAGAAATTTATAGGGACTGGAAAAAAACATTGAATCTGATATTTGTGGCTTCCAAATCCACTTAGGACAATTATGGTGTAATGAGAAGGGCCCCAATTATTTCCTTGAAGCTGTTAACTTCTGAGTTTTACTACAAAAACACTTAGTCATTCTGAGGTGTTACTGTTTTTGTCTGATGGACAGGAAGGGGGAAAATTTTACTCATATCAATTAATAAAGTAGTTTTGGAAAACTCTTTTATTTCCAGAAAAATAAGGCAACCTGGTAACACAACTAGTCCTTCTTGTACTTGTTTTGAACTACCTGTAACTCAGATTTAGGTTGGGTGAGAAACTAGGGTTACGAAACAATATTTTCTGGATATGACTCCATCTTCAAAGTTCTGGAAAGCTCTTCCTGAGAGCTCTTGGGAGTTTCTTAAGTATGCTCTCTGAGGAAGAGATTGTTAGCTGTCCTTCAGTGGCCGTTCTCTTTGACTTCCTTGGTATTAGAACTTTTAGATGGACACATGGCTCCCCAGAATAAATCTATATTTCGCAGTGTCCCTTTCAGCTGGGTGTGGTCATGTGATTAAGCTCTAATCAAGGGGATACGTGTGGAAGTAATACGTGTAATTTCTGGGTGGGTCAAGGGAAAGTCTATACTCCATCCCCTTTTCCTTTCCTCTTCCCTGGGAACTAGAATGTAGATATGATGGTGAAAGGAAGAAGGTGAGGATCAGGACGATTGGAGCAACTAGAGAAGAGAGAGAAGAGAAGGTAGTGTGTTTGAAGCCCTCACAGAGCAGAGTCGGATTCTTCAGGCCAGTGTGTCTCAACTCTGGCTGCATATTAGAGTCATTTGGGGAACTTTGAAAAAATCCTACACCAAAACCCAAAACCAAACCCATTGCCGTCAAGTCAATTCCAACTCATAAAGACCCTATAGGACAGAGTAGAACTGCTGCATAGGGTTTCCAAGGAGTGGCTGGTGGATTTGAACTGCTGACCTTTTGGTTAGCAGCCAAGCTTTTAACCACTGTGCCACCAGGGCTCCAAAGTCACTTGGGAAACTTAAAAAAAAAAGGAAAAACAAAAACCCTCAATATATGGTCTACACAGAGGGTTCTAATTTAATGGTTTGAATGGTGCTACAGCCTCACTCTTAGGTGATTCCAAGGTGCAGCCAGGGTTGACAACCATGTTTTAGGCTTTTCTGAGGCTCTGAACTTTTAAGGTTGATGAAAGTACACTTTCGATTAACAAAATTATTTTATAACCTTAATAAGAAGACTGGAAGGATTGCTAAATGTGTGATAAAGAGAAGAAGTCTGAAATCTATCAGTTCTAAAGTCAGAAGGGCATGAATCCAGTACTCATGTGCACAGCAATGTTGGAGGTAGAAGTAGGAAAAAGTCCCTCTGCGATTTATAGTTTTTTCATTTCAGCTTAGAATCTCCCTTAGAAATGGAGCTGCCTGCCCAGTTTGCAATCTTGTAAATCATGAAGTCACTGCCACCTAGTGTTATTGCTTTTTTCCCTTTTCTTTTTTAAAGAAAACAAATTGATGCTTTACTAAGGCTGAAAAAAATTAGCTTTGAGTCAGAGAAGAAATAAAGTGAATTCATAACCCCAGATCTATTGTCAGGGTTCCTGCTGGTGAAAGATTTGTGTCCCCTGAGTGGGTGTCTAAATTGCTAGTATTTTTTCACCTTGTAGAACCATTTTCAGTTTGAAATAAGGTAGACAACAAGGAATTCCAGTTTATTTTATATCACTAATTAATTTTTCCAGAAGATAAATGGTTCTTAGCATGTATTTCTAGAATCAGCCTGACTTCTTTTAATGTTGGTTTTTCCTTTATCTATTTTTAAGCCAACCAAAATAAGCTGGGTCATTTCTGGCCCAGCCTCAGTCCACGCTCAACTTGTGGTTAGGTTGGAGGTGAACTACAATAAAAATCAATACTGTCAGTGTAGGGCATCTTAGTATTTTGGCTGTGACTGCAAGACCTGTATTTGAGGCCTCAATGAAAACACAACAGGCATTAGCATCAGAAGATTCCTCTGACATATATTGACGGCAATGGCATAAATTGTATAGCTTTCAGGACACTGATTAACTTGTGGCAAATGAGTGATTAGGTAGGTGACTGAATATTATTTGAAGGTTTTGACTTACCTTTCCTTCCTTCATTTCTCACTTCAAGTCTATCATCTAGTCCTGTCAGCCCCACCATCAAAATATGCTCTTAATCTATTCACTTCTCTGGGTCTCCATTATTAATGCTTTAGCTCAAGCCCTTATCATCTTCTGACAGGCCTACAGAAATAGTCAGTTGGTAACTACTCATGCTTCTCAACAGACTCTTCTTTACACAGTAGCTAAAAACGCCATTTTAAATTTGAATATTATCGTGTTACTTTCCTATTAAAATTCACTAATATCTTTCCGAAGGAGCCCTAGTGGCACAAGCGTTAAGTGCTCAGCTGTTAATCAAAAGGGTGGTGGTTTGAATCCACCAGACACTCCACTGGAGAAAGAAGTAGCAATCTGCTTCTGCAGAGATATACAGCCTTGGAAACCCAATGGGGCAGTCAGTCCTACTCTGTCCTATAAGGTTGCTATGAGTCCTAATCAACTCGATAGCACAACAATGTCTTTCCCATACCATAACAGAGACGGTCCTATGTGATCTCACCCCTACCTCTAACTCTGGCTTTATCTCATACCACTTAGGCATGATGGCCTTTCTAGGGCCATTGCACTTGCTGTCTCCTGTGCCCAGATTATGTGGCTCGTGTCTGTCAGTTTGTCTGCTGTGGGGAAAAGCATGTTGCTGTGATGCTGGAAGCTATGCCACTGGTATTCAAATACCAGTAGGGTCACCAATGGTGGACATGTTTTAGCTGAGCTTCTAGACTAAGACAGACTAGGAAGAAGGACCTAGCAGTCTACTTCTGAAAAGAATTAGCCAGTAAAAACCTTACGAATAGTCGTGGAACATTGTCTGATATAGTGCCAGAAGATGAGCCCCTCAGATTGGAAGGCACTCAAACTATGATTGGTGAAGTGCTGCCTCTTCAAAGTAGAGTCAACCTTAATGATGTGGATGGAACCAGGCTTTCAGGACCTTTATTTGCTGATGTAGCACCACTCAAAATGAGAAGAAACAGCTGCAAACATCCATTAATAATCAGAACATGGAATGTATGAAGTATGAGTCTAGGAAAATTGGAAATCATCAAAAATGAAATGGAATGCATGAAGATTGATATCCCAGGCATTAGTGAGTTAAAACGGACCAGAATTAGCCATTTTGAATCAGACCATCATATGGTCTACTATGCTGGGAAGGACAAATTGAAGAGGAATGGCTTTGCATTCATCATGAAAAAGAACATTTCAAGATCTATCCTGAAGTACAACTCTGTCAGTGATAGCATAATATTCATAGGCCTACAAGGAAGACCAGTTAATACGACTGTTATTCAAATTTACACAACAACCACTAAGGCCAAAGATGAAGAAATTGAAGATTTTTACCAACTTCTGCAGTCTGAAATTGATCAAACATGGATAATTACTAATGATTGGAATGCAAAAGTTGGAAATAAAGAAGCAGGTTCAATAGTTGGAAAATATGGCCTTGGTGATAGAAATGATGCCAGAGATCACTTGATAGAATTTCTCAAGACCAATGACTTCTTCATTGCAAATACCTTTTTCAGCAACATAAATGGCATCTATACACGTGGACATAGCCAAATGGAATACACAGTAATCAAATCGACTACGTCTGTGGAAAGAGACTATGGAAAAGCTCAATATCATCAGTCAGAACAGGGCCAGGGGCCAACTGTGGAACAGACAATCACTAGCTCATATTCAAGTTCAAGTTGAAGCTGCAGAAGATTAGAATAAGTCCACGAGAGCCCAAGTATAACCTTCAGTATATCCCAGCTGAATTTAGGGACCATCTCAAGAATAGATTTGATGCATTGAACACTAATGACTGAAGACCATACTAGTTGTGGAATGACATCAAGGACATCATACATGAAAGCAAAAGGTCATTAAAAAGACAGGGAACAAAGAAAAGACCAAAATGTATTCAGAAGAGACTCTGAAACTTGCTCTTGAATGTCGAGTAGCTAAAGCGAACGGAAGAAATGACGAAGTAAAAGAGCTGAGCAGAAGGTTTCAAAGGGTGGCTTGAGAAGACAAAGTAAAGTATTATAATGACATGGGCAAAGACCTGGAGTTAGAAAACCAAAAGAGAAAAACAGGCTCAGCATTTCTCAAGCTGAAAGAACTGAAGAAAAAATTCAAGCCTCGAGTTGCAATGGTGAAGGATTCTATGGTCAAGATATTAAATGACCAAGGAAGCATCAAAAGAAGATGGAAGGAATACACAGAGTCACTGTGTCAAAAAGAAATGGTTGACATTCAGCCATTTCAGGAGGTAGCATATGATCAAAAACCAATGGTACTGAAGGAAGAAGTCCAAGCTGCACTGAAGACATTAGCGGAAAAACAAGTCTCCAAGAACTGACAGAATGTCAACTGAGACATTTCAACAAAGGGATGCAGCACTGGAAGTGCTCACTGGTCTATGCTAAAAAATTTGGAAGGCAGCTACCTGGCCAACCGACTGGAAGAGATCCATATTTATGCCTATTCCAAAGAAAGGTGATCCAAACAAATGCAGAAATTATCAAACAATATCATTAATATCACATGCAAGTAAAATTTTTCTGAAGATCACTCAAAAGTGGTTGCAGCAGTACATCGTCACGGAACTGCCAGAAATTCAAGCCGGATTCAGTAGAGGATGTGGAACAAGGGATATCGTTGCTGATGTCAGACGGATTCTAGCTGAAAGCAGAGAATACCAGAAAGATGTTTAGCTGTGTTTTATTGACTATGCAAAGGCATTCGACTGTGTGGATCATAACAAATTATGGATAACATTGCAAAGAATGGGAATTCCAGAGCACTTAATTGTGCTCATGAGGGCTGTGAAGAAGAACGGGGCGTCAGGATTGGAGGAAGACTCATTAACAACCTGTGTTATGCAGATGACACAACCTTGCTTGCTGAAAGTGAAGACGACTTGAAGTTCTTACTGATAAAAGTCAAAGACTACAGCCTTCAGCGTGGATTACACCTCAAGATAAAGAAAACGAAAATCCTCACAACTGGACCAATAAGCAACATCATGATAAACAGACAAAAGATTGAAGCTATCAAGGATTTCATTTTACTTGGATACATCATCAACACCCCTGGAAGCAGCAGTCAAGAAATCAAAGGACGCATTGCATTGGGCAAATCTGCTGCAAAAGACCTCTTTATAGTGTTAAAAAGCAAAGATGTCACTTTAAAGTCTTAGGTGTGCCTGACCCAAGCCATGGGGTTTTCAATTCTCTTATATGCATGTGAAACCTGAGCAGTGAATAAAGAAGACCTAAGAAGAAATGCTGCCTTTGAATAATGATGTTGGCAAAAAATATTGAATATAACATCTGTTATATTGAATATTAAATATACAGCCAAAGAACGAACAATTTCTCTTGGAAGAAGCACAGCCAGAATGCTCCTTAGAAGGGAAGATGGTGAGACGTAGTCTCACATACTTTGGATATGTTATCAGGACGGATCAGTCCCTGCAGAAGGACATCATGCTTAGTAAAGTAGAGGGTCAGTGAAAAAGGGGGAGACCTTCAATGAGATGGATTGACACAGAGCTGCAACAATGGGCTCAAGCATAACAAAGATCATGAGGATGGTGCAGGACCGGGCAGTGTTTCATTCTGTTGGACATAGGGTCGCTATGAGTTGGAACCAACTTGATGACACCTAACAACAACAGCAGCATGATGTAGATCCCAGTTTTAGATCTCATCTCAGGGTAGGCTTGGATCACCCAAATCTTTCTCTTTTATGGTTGTTGTTATTAGCTGACAACAAGTTGACTCTGTCTCATGGCAACCTTAAGTACAACAGAACAAAATGTTGCCTGGTCCTGTGTCATCCTCACAAATGACAGCTTGTTCAAGTCCATTGCTATGGCTGTTTGCCAATCCATCTCACTGAGGATTTTCCATGCCCTCATTGACTCTCTACTTCACCAAACATGATATCCTCTTCTAGTGATTGATCGCTCCCCATATCATGTCCAAAGCAAGCTAGTTGGACAATGTTCTGTTGTGATTCATAAGGTTTTCATTGACTGATTTCTGAAAATAGATTTCCAGGCTTTTCTTCCCAGACTGTCCTAGTCTGGAAGTTCTACTGAAACCTGTCCACCCTGGGTGACCCTGCTGGTATTTGAAATACCTATGGCATAGCTTCCGGCCTTACAGCAACATGAAAAGCATCACAGTGTGACAAAATGACAGACAAGTGGTGGTCTTTTATGGTGCCCTATTTGATTTTCTTCATAGCTCTTATCATTAACTAGAATTATTTTGCATACCTATTTATTCTTTTTTTTTTTTTTTGCCTGTCACACTCCGCCAGTTTCTACACTCCATGAAAACAAAAGCCTTGTGTCTTAATCATCATTGTGGCCACCAGGGCCTAGAATAATGGCACATAATAAGTGTTCAATAAATATTTGTTGAATAAATAAATGAATGAATTTAAGCTCATAAGTATTTCCTAAATGTTACTGTGTACTCTGACTAGGAACAAGGGGAGTGAGTATAAGCATAAACAAGAATCCTCTCCCTGAGGGGGTATGTTCATACCTAAGGAATGAAACATATATAATAACTTATGAAATATATGAAAACTTTATTTCTTAGACAATACCACCAGGTATATTTCTCTAGCTTTTCTTTACAGGAATTCTGCTTCTGTCCATATTCCTCTCAAATTTCTGAGCCTTTCAAGGAGGTGTCTTCCATGTGCTCTGTGAACTAGATTTCTTGCTACCAAGGGACATTTGTCTTTTTCCTCTTTTCAGCTGTCTGTCTGTTGGCAATCTCCAGACTGTGAGATCCTTGAAGCAAGTATTTTAATTTTGCATTTGTACAAACCTAACTTAGTGCCTGGTACCCCATTGTTGAATATACCACGGACTGCCCAAAGAACGAACAAATCTGTCTTGGAAGAAGTACAGCCAAAATGCTCCTTAGAAGCACTGATGGCGAGACTACATTTCACATACTTTGGACATGCTATCAGGAGTGATCACTCCCTGGAGAAGGACATCATGCCTGGTAAAGTAGAGGGTCAGTGAAAAAGAGGAAGACCCTCAATGAGATGGATTGACACCGTGGCTGCAACAACGGGCACAAGCATAACAACGATAATGAGGATGGCTCAGGACATAGCAGTGTTTCATTCTGTTGTGCATGTGGTGGCTATGAGTTGGAACCGACTCGACGACACCTAACAACAAAAACTATGCCATTGTTGCCCAATAAGTGTCTGCAGGAAAGAATGAACGAGTGACTGAATGAATGCCAATAACAAATGTTTCCATTATGACATTTCCATCAATATATGTCAGAGGAATGTACTGATGCTAATACCTATTTTGCTTACATTGAAGTCTCAAGTGCGTTATAGCTCATGAAGCCACAGCCAAAATGCCAAGATGCCCTACACTGACAATATTGATTTTTATTGTAGTTCATTCCCAACCCAACCTACAAGAAATGATGCCCCTTCTCCAGCCTTGGCTCATGGTCTTGAACCAAATTTCTTTCCTCAATGTTGCTATCTTAGGATGAATCTTTTTCAGATGTTTTTTACTTATCTCTCATGTTAATAGAACTTGTGGTAACCTACTTCCTCAATCCTCTAGACGTACCTGCATGCCAGAGTAAACAGCTGAATTCAGACTCATACTAAGACTTCTGGTATAAAATATAAGACACAGATCAAGTTCTAGATGATGTGGAACAGACCATGAGTCACTAGAAGCTTTAAGAAAGGAGATATACATTTAGGCTGGAGTATCTGGGAGAAAGAACTATAGAAGCTAGATTTCAGGGCGAATAGAACTCCTTTGATTAACACATGGATAGGAAAAACAGAAAAGTGTGCGATTCAGAAGGAAGAAAGCAAACAAAAATGAAGAAAGGGAAACTAACAATACTGGACAACTACTATGTTCAAAAACTCTGCTAGGTGTTTGACATCTGTTACATACTTAGACTCTTACAGTAGTTCTGAAAAAAAAATCCTCCTTTTTTTTTTTTTTAATAGCAAATGAGAAAGTGGATCAGATCTTTGGGACACAGATAATTGTGTAAACCTGATCCTCCAGGAAATGGAGCCATCGTTTATTCAGGTGCTCAGGCCAAAAGCTTAGCGTTTTCCTGGATTCCTCACTTTCTTTTACATCTTCATACACAATCCATCAGCAAATCCTGTTGTCTCTACTCCACAATATACCTCAAATCCAAGTACTTTTCATTTTGTCTGCTACTACCACCCCAGCCAAAGCCACTCTCATATCTTTTGACCTTTATAATAGTCTCCCACCTGGTCTCCTGCTTTGCTCTTTTCTTGCCCCTAGCCGGGCCCACATGCCATGATGTAATCTCCATTGCAGCCAGAGTTATTCTTAAACTATTAGGTCATATAGTCTCTCTCTTCAAAGGCTCCAATGAATTCCCATCACTCTTATAATAAAATCCAAAGCCTTCAGTATATCCTCAAGGCCCTTCATTATCTGGCTCCTACTTACTTCTCCTCCTTCATTTTCTACTATGCTCCGCTCCTTCTTGTTCCCTCTGTGTCAGCCATACTGATTTCCTTGCTCTTCCTTAAACACAGCAAGCACATTCCCATCTCAGGCAATTGCACTGCTGTTCTGCCTAAACTGCCTTTACACCAGATATTTGTCTTGCTCACTTCATCACTTTATTAAGGTTATATATATAGGAAGTACTCTTCTACATAAGATTTCTGAGGATTCCCAAAGGTTAGAGCAAGGGAGAATACATTTTTCTTTTCTTGTTTTGAATTCGTCCAGCTTTGCTCCCATTCACTAGCTTGGTCATTTCACCACCACCAACTCCCACTTCAGTTGTTGGCTCTTTCTGCATTGCTTAGCCTCTCTCTCCTTCCATTACAAGACTCCACTAATACAGGGCTGCTATGTGGAACAGAATTTTTTGGTTATTTTCAGGATAATGGAGCAAGATCAGACAAAATAGTAGATCAAGAAATGTCTGGATATTCCCATTCCACAAGTATATAGCTGATACCATGTTGCTGAAAACACCTGTTACTATGGAGGACCCTTTCATTTCCCATTCCAACCTTTCTGTCTTGAGACTGTTCCTGGGAAGCTCAAATTTTATACTGGGGTGTGTTTTCCTTGCAGAATGATAATGACTTTCTTAGGAAATTGTTATTGAAAAATACTGAAAAATAAATATTTAACATGTGATAAAAAGGGATTTGACATTAGATAGTGTTAAATATTACATAAGACATACTTAAAAACTACTTGTTGTTTACTTGAAATTCAAATTTAGCTGGGTGTCATGTATTTTTATTTGCTAAATCTGGCAACCCTACCTGAATGTCATACACAGACATTGGGAAACCAGGAGAGACACTTCAGCATCATTCTTTGCCATTCAGGGCTATTGCTTTCATGTCAGGTAGGACATGGTCTTGAGCCAAAAGTGGGGCTTCTCTTAGAGGTAGCAACCTCCCTGAGGTTATTCCCTGGGAAGCTGGTTGCTAGATCCCAGTGTTTTCAGATTCCTCTCCTACCAGTCTGTTTTTACAGCCAGTACCTAAGCCCTTTACCCTCACCTCCTTGAATTTTGACATTGAGGTGTTTAAAGGGAGAAGTGGAATTGAGACATCGAGGTTTGACTTGACCTCCCTATGTCTTCCTCTCTTCTTTTCCTTCACGAAACGTAAACGAAGAACATTTTCTATTTTCTGTGTAGCAAAAATTTGTCTTATATCATATCCTGAGGTCTCTCTGCATTTGATATTCAAACACACCAGGCCTTGTTGTTAATATGATAAATCAGCCATTTCACTTTTGACAAAGCTTGGCTTTCAACATAATTGTCTTGGTACAGGCTCAAAAATCTCTACACTTATCCTTTCTATTTGCATGCTTATTGTAGTGATCATAATCATTCCTTAGGTAAATGTTTGCTTATGGCTGAATAAGGCGAGGTTATGTGCAAGGAAATGCAAAAAGGTTTAGGATTTTTATATTTAAAAAATATTATCCCAACACATTATAAGCATCCTTCTCAAAAACACATGCAACATTTACAAAAACTGGGGCTTTTGTATTCAGTGTTCAAGTTTTTCATTTTTATCTTCCAATTTCTATGTCTTTATCTTTCCAGTTAACTTCTGGAAAAACTGAAAGATAAAGTTAAGGAAGAATCCTAGAGAGTTGACAATGAAGATATGGAAAATAGGAGAGAAAAAACGGAAGGTAATTTGAGGATTGGTCTAGCGGATCTAACATCAGAATAATGGCAATTCCATAAAGGGAGAAGAAAAAGTAAATGAAGGAGCAGATTCAAACAAATCATTCAAAATTTTTTTCTAGAATTCTAGAACATGAGATTCAAGGTTGAGGTGGCCGGTAGAATGCCCAGAACATAGAACAAAAATTAAACAGGAAGTATAGTAAGCCACATATCTTGAGTTGTAAAGACAAGATCCTAAAATTTTCTTGAGAGCAAAAAATCACACATAAAATGTCAGGAGTCATAGTCTTTAGACTTCTCAACACCAGTAGATTCTGGAAAATAATAGAACAGTGTCTTCAAAAGGAAAGAAACAAATTTATATGCTTCAAAAACACATCTTCCCAATTTAGAAGAATATATCTTTTTCTCAAGCATACATGAGCCATCCCCACCTCAGTCATCATAAAACGACTCTCAAAGAAAATCTTAAAAAAGAAAAACAAAAGTAAAGAACTGACATCATACCTTAGTTTTCTCAGACCAGGTGCAGTAATACTACTAATAATACTGGTACTAATAGAAACCAATAGCAAAAAGAATAGCTTAAAAATTCCTGTAAATGTTCGCTTTGGGCCATGAAGGAATAACAAGGAGCCAGTTTATTCTCTCATATAAACAACTATAGAACTAGACAAACTGTATGTAGCAACAGCTTCGGACATTGGACAACACACAGTACATGAGAGTGATCCCTGAGAAAAGGAAAAGCCCTGTGTCTACGAACATGCTACCTGGAAAGAGTTTCTAGGTTGCAGTGCAGAAACAAGGAGCTAAAATAGAGCCCAGCAGTGTCACTTGAATTAAGAAGCCAGAAGTCAGAGTTTGGAAGAAGCCAAAGTGCTAGAGTTTGTGAGCAGAGTACTGGAGAAGAGGAAGATGCGTACATAGAGTGAGCTTGGAAGATCTGTAGAGAGGCCCCCTCAAGTCTTTGGCTGAGTACTCATCTGTGAAGTATGCGAGGAAACTACGAGGCTGGGGGAAAACCACCAGAAGTAAATAAGTGGACCAGTCTCAGGATAAGACAGGATAAGAAATAGTTTGTTTTCCCTCTAGCCAGAGTGAAAAGACCTCGTCATACATGGGTAAAGTCCTCAGAAGTGTATTGTTAAATCACCCCTAAAGACTGTTTTAGACTCACCCTAACAAATCTTAAAAGCAGGACTTGAAAAGTATTAAAAAGAATCCAAGTAACTTAACCTTGTCCTAGAACAAAGGCCAAAAGTATTTAAAGGAATATAAAAATTCCCGTACCCAGTAATGTCTTGAATTCAATAAAAAAGTACCAGGTATGCAAAAAAGAAAGTAAATATGACCCATAAGAAAGAGAAAAATCAATCAATGAAAGTAGATTCAGAAGTGACACAGATGATAGAATTACTGAACAATGATGTAGAAACAGCTATTATAAACATACCTGTCAGTTCAAGAATGTAGAGAAAAGCACGAGTATGATGAAGAGAGAAATAGAAGATACAAAAATAGGGTTACTAGTTACAGAAAATAAAACTGAAAAATGAAATATGATTCATAAGTCACATCACATATATAAAAACGAACTCCAAATAGATTCAAGATCTTAAAAATATATGTCAAAAATTTGAAAAGTAAAGGTAGGTAACTTGACAACATACAGCTTAGCGGTAAAGAGCTTAGACTCCAGAGCTAGACTGTCTGGGTTTGAATCCCAACATTGCCACTTACTAGCTATATGACTTTGGGCAAGTTACTTAATTTCTCTAAAAGTTAGTTTTCTCATCTGTAAAATGGAGATAAAAAAAAGTCTCTACTTCATAGGATTGATGTGAGAATTAAATGAATAAAGTGCTTAGAATAGAATTAGATATATAATGTCTCATGTGAAGGCTTATTTTTAAAATTATTATTATATTATTGCTATTACTATTGGGGCAAGAAAGAATTTCTTAACATGAAGAATTAAGGAAACAAAAAAGGAAATTTAATGGATTTGAATTATGACATTTAAACATCTCTTCTCAGTAGAGGAAGGAATAAAAGTAATGAGCAGGGGACAGACTGGGAAAATGTGTAATTTAACTGAGGATTCATATCTAGGGTGTGTATAAGATTCCTGGAGATAAGCAAGAAAAAGGCAGAAAATCCAATAAAGAAAAGGCAAAAGCTATGCATGCAAAAAGGCGTGAATAGGCAATTCACATTAGAATCAGGAAATGTTAGAGCTGAAAAGGCACACAAAGAACATCCAGTTCAATACCTTCATTTTATAGGTGATAATAATGGAGGCCCCCGTGTCACCTAGCTACGTAAATGCATAGCTGGGACTTTGCCCCATTTCCCCAGTCATCTTTCTGCTCTACCACTCTGCTTATAAAGTGATCTATGACATAAGGGTCATTAGTAGCCGGATGGTGGGAGGGTTTCAGCTTGAGACTAAAATGGAAGCACCATTGGTGTTTAGACATGTCAGAGCATGTCCATGAACTGTAGCTTTGAACCAAGTAGAAATCTATTTGCTTTTGGGACTGTTGAGCCTTTTGGGAGAGACTTCACCCCAAAGTGGTAAGGAGGGAGCCATGATGAGCTTGACCCAGGAACAAAGCCTTAGGCTTCTGAAGAAAAATGCAATTTTCAGCACAGCATGGTATTTGCCACTATGCTTTGCCTCCCAGGTCTATGGAGAGAGGGGTGGTATAAGCAAAAAAAAAAAAAGAATAGCTGTTCACATAAAACTCCAAAAGATATTGCTGTACACGTGTTTCTTTGACACCATCTACGAGGATGTAGGAGCCCTGGTGGTATAGTGGTTAAGAGCTCGGCTGCTAACCAAAAGTCAGCAGTTCAAATCCACCAGCCGCCCCTTGGAAACCCTATGGGGCAGTTCTACTCTGTCCTGTAGGGTCTCTATGAGTCAGAATCGACTCGGCGGCACCTAACAACAACAGCAAGAGAATGTAACGCAAAAGGGGGAAAGAGGCCTTCCTCCCCACTTAACCCCACATAATCAACTGGCTTTGCTGTCTCCTGGGCTCCAAGGTGAAGCAGCAATGTCTAGCAATAGAGAGGAGTCCAGTGAAATCAGTGGCATTGTCCAGCAGAGATGCAATGATCTATGGGAAATAGCAGTGTCCACTGGACTAGGTAGAAGCTTGAGGAGTAGGTGATAAAACAGGAGAAGAAAGAATGAGGGCTTGCTGTATTTTAGCTGGAGCATAAGCCTTTCAAGGGAGTTAGAGGTCTTACATTAGCAAGTAAGGGCAAGAAACATGGGTAATAAATTTTAATGTCTATTAGTACTCACAAGGCAGTGTGGCCTGTGGAATCACATAAAACAAATATAAACAAATATAAAACAAAACAATACCAGCTGTCGTTGAGTCAGTTGGGACTCATGGCAACCCCTTGTGTTTCAGAGTAGAAATGTGCTCCGTACGATTTTCAATGGTTGTTATCTTTTATGGAGCCCTGGTGGCACAATGGTTAAGAGCTATGGCTGCTAACCAAAAGGTCAGCAGTTTGAATCCACAAGCCGCTGCTTGGAAACCCTATGGGGCAGTTCTACTCTGTCCTGTAAGGTCACTGTGAGTCCAAACTGACTTGACAGCAATGGATTTTTTTTGTTAATCTTTCAGAAGTAGATCACCAGGCCTTTCTTCTGAGGCTCCTCTAGGTTAACTAACTGCCAACCTTTTTGGTGTAGCTAAATTGCTTAACTGTTTGTGCCACCAGGGACTCCTACATTATCCATAGATTCTTGGAAATTCTAGCTTTCAGATAGTAACATTTCTCCTCCTACCCCCTTGAAAAACTTATTATATCTATTTGAGGGATCCCTATAAGCAACATGATCTTTGGAAAATCTACTACATTATTTCTCTCTCTATATATATATGATAAAGGAAGGAAGAGAGAGGGAAGGAAGGAGAGGGGGCGAGAGAATAGAAGGAAAAAAAGGCTTAACATTTTTTTTCTATCTGTCTTATAAACGTCAGGCTGACCTGTGACTTCACTAAAAGGCCGAGGAAATTTGAGGCATTTTGTGCTCATGTGGCATGGAAAAACTCTACCTCACTTGTTATTCTTTTATCATCAGCCCTAGCTGCAACCTTCAGAACCTGTTGCTCTTTGCCTTTGTACAAAACAATACTCTTATTCATACTGATCTATTTTATCACAAATAAAATATTGATAAATTCCAGGGCCTTACATTTGCAGTCTGATGGACTGGAATTTACAGTATTTCAAAGTTCATTAAAAGAAATTCATTTATGAAAGTACATGTGTATCCATAAGTTTTTTTTTTTTCTTTCTTTGTTTTTTTTTTTAACCTCCCCAGGAATCAGCCACCTTTAGTGTTCATAATGCTTGCAGAATTCTATGATGCCTGGTGAGATAGGGTCTTTTCCCTGGAACCTATTGTGATGTATTTATGAATAAAAACCTATTGCCATCGAGGTGATTCCAACCCATAGTGACCCTGTAGGACAGAGTAGAGGTGCCCCGTAGGGTTTCCAAGGAGCAGCTGGTGGATTCGAACTGCCAACCTTTTGGTTAGCAGCCAAGCTCTTAACCATTGCACTACCGGGGCTCCATTTATTAGGTATAGGATAGGTTTACTTCAGAGATAATTTCTGTATACTCTTCAGTTTTAAAATTATCCACTGCCCCATCACCCTGTTTCACTCAAAGAACTGTTTCCATCTGTTTAGAAAGAACGACAACGACACAGTAGCTATTCCACTTTCCATGTCCTCAAATGAAGCTCCAGTGTCAGGTATGTGTGTACCTTTTGAGTGTTTCAAAAGTGTTTCTATATATATATATGTCATATACATTGAATGTGCCATAGTTCTGACAGCTTCGTGGAAGCTGGCTCTCTCTCCTGCTCAAGTTTGTAGTTATTAAAGTGTTCCTGTGGTGAATAATTTCAGAGATATGGCAGAGGGGATGGAACAGTAATTTGGAGAGAAGTCTCTTTGGTTCTGTCAATTCACTAACCATGACACTCATAGGCTTCTTGATATCGCAAGACCTGGTGAACCAGGTTCAAAATGAACCTGATAGTGTGTGTACAGCATACAGGGAAAATGAGAAAAAAAGAAAAACATCTTTCATTCCCTGGGGGCTGCTGGGAGAAAGGGCGACTGAATACAGGCTGTGACTGATTTTGCTAGCTAACTGAATGAACTGAACAATTCCTGTAATCCCTCTGAACCTTCCCACTTTCACCAGGCAGATGTTTGCTCTGTTCCCTTATAAACTAAAACCTCGATTCTTCATTCTGCCTCTTATTATTGATCATTTTCCACTGATCTTTTTTTTTTCTGTAGTAGATTATAAATTTTTTAAGGCAGTTTTGTGCTGGTAACTGTTTAACAACCAACTCTCTGAAGGAAACTGTACGCATATACATATGTCCATAAGTTTAATAAAAGTTTTGCTGAGTTAAAAGATACATAGCACAGAGTTTACAAATAATAATAAAATATACAATATTCTTCACTGTAAATTCCATATGTGATATGGAATCCTCATGATATGAATTCATTGATATTTACTGAACTCTTGTATAACTAGCCAATCTACGGATGAAATTGACAAATGAGTGTAGTTCTGACATGAATGTGGGTTGACATTACATTTACACTATATTCATTCACATTAACAAGTGAAACAACAAAGACATATGTTGAAACTTTACTCATGTGAATTGCTTTACTCATGCCAATGACATGAGTGACTTTGTTGAATGGGATGATAGTTCATAAATACTGGAAGATTTGTGGTATCAAGTGTAAAAGCTATAGACATGACACACTTTTTGTTTCTTTTTTTTATAATTTATTTTATTTTTGTTGTTGTTGTTGAGAATATACACAGCAGAACATCCACCAATTCAACAATTTCTACATGTGCAATTCGGTGACACTGGTTGCATTCTTCGAGTTGTGCATCCATTCTCACCCTCCTTTTCCGAGTTGTTCCTCCCCCGTTAGCATAAACTCACTGGTCCCTACAGTTCCTATCTAATGTTGTTGTTGTCAATTTGATCCCACATAGGTAGATCTTAAAAGAGCACAATGCTCAAGGCAGATATTCTTTACCAGTTAAGCTAAACTATTGTTTGGTTTTAAGAAGACGTCAGGGGATATTTTTGGTTTAAGGTTTAAAGATTATCTCAGGGCAATAGTTTTGGGGGTTCATCCAGCCTCCATGGCTCCAGAAAGACTGGATTGCATGAGAATTTGAAATTCTCTTCTGCATTTTTCCCCTTGATTCTTCTATAGAATCTTTGATCAAAATGTTCAGTAATGGTAGCTGGGCACCATCCGGTTCTGGTCTCATGGCAAAGGAGGTAGCTGTTCATGAGGCAACTAACCACACATTCCATTTCCTCCTCATATTCCTAACTCTTCTTCTTCCTCTGTTGCTTCAGGTGAACAGAGGCCAATGATTGTAGTTTGAATGGCCCCTTGCAAGCTTTTAAGACCCCAGGCAATATGCAACAAACTAGGAGGTAGAACAGAAGCACTGAACATGATATTAGGCCAATTAACTGGGATGACATGACACACTTTTAAGTATAATCCGTTTTATTAACACTTCTCCATCACTTTCATAAAACAATAAATCAATCCCTGATTTGCAGCACTTGTTGCTTTCTGTGGTGTAAACCTCCCACCAAGGTCGATCTCAACCTACCAATGTGATGTCACTGAATCAGAGTTGGGAAGAGATGTGCAGTAGCACACCATTATACCATATTTCCACCCTACAGACAAATATATGTAAATAACCCCAAGTATAAAGATAACAGTAAGATACAGTAAAATATGTAGGAAGTTATGGGTTCTGAGTATTTACTACTTTTGTTTTACAGTAAAATTTGTTTATTTAATTGTAAGTTTATATGATTTAAATTTTTTTAAAGAAGGCATTATTGGTAGCCTATTTTCATTTAGAACATAGTGTATCAAAATAAGAGTAAAAGTGTTCACCAGCATTAAAAATATTACAGTTGAATATTTAATTTTAATTAATAATTTAAAAAATCAGTACCCAGACTATGGCAGACTAGGAAGAAAGGCCTGGTTATCTACTTCTCAAAATCACCCAGTGAAAACTCTATGGATCACAATTGTCTGATCCATAACCAGTCATGGGGATGGCACAGGATCGGGCAATGTTTTGTTCTACTATGCATGGAATCACCAGAAGTTGGGGCCCAACTTGATGGCAGTTAACGACGACAAAAACAATAAATTTTAAATGACAAAGATAATTTATTTAGCTGGTGAAAGTTGACGGGATATGGATAATATTTTCTGTATTTTATTCTTGTTGTTGTTCATCTTAGTCTGAAGTTCCACTGAATCTCTTCAGCATCATGGCAACATGCAAGCCTCCACTGACAGACGGGTGGTGGCTCTGTGTGAGATGCATTGTTAGGAAGTCAAACCCACGTCTCCCACGTGGAAGGTAAGAACTCTACCACTGAACCACCACTGACCCCATTTTATTCTTTTTCTTTTTTTTGCACTTTTATTTTCTTTTCTATATTTTCTTGTACTTCAGGTGAAGGCTTACAGAACAAATAGTTTCTCATGAAACAATAGTGCACATGTTGTTTTATGACATTGGTTAACAACCCCACAACATATTAACCCTCTAACTTCTCAACCTTTTTTTTTTGGTGAAAATACACATAGTC